>NC_081449.1:16247217-16248609 GCF_007210705.1 Tigriopus californicus | reverse complement strand
CAGAAATGAAACTTTTTAACCAATTGAGAACCTTGCCTTGGATCCCAATCTCATGGAGCCTGTTAACTAAAAGACCATGATCTACCTTGTCAAAGGCCTTGGCAAAGTCGAGATAAACAACATCAACTGATTCATGGCTCTCTAGTCCCTCAATAACCTGCTCAATATGTTCAATCAGTTGGGTAACCGTGCTAAAATGTGCTCGGAACCCATGCTGGCTAGGAGGAAGGACTTCATTGACCTCAAGAAATTCCACAAGTTTGAACTTCATGATCTTCTCAAACACCTTCGCAATATTCGAAGTGAGAGAAATCGGCCTATAGTTATTGGGGAGCGACTTATCTTCCCCTTTAAAAATTGGAACAACATGAGCTACTTTTAGTGAAGATGGAAACTTGCCCTGATCCAAGATGCAACGCATCAGGTACGAGAAAACAGGAGCCAGAACCAGTGAGCATCTCATCAGAAACTGAGATGTCACACCATCAGGACCAGGAGAGCTCGAAAGCCTCAAGTCCCTGATGGCCTCTAAAGCATTTTGATCTGTGACTACGAGATCGTACAAGATCATCTAAACGCTCAACTTGACTGACCTTGTCAATCTCAACAGACTCATCTTCAGAGCAATGAGCTGTTGCTTCCGAACTCAGTGAGGTTGAAAACACACTGGAGAACTGATCTACAAGCATGTTAGCCATAGTCTCTACATTGCTAATGGTTTCCCCATCAGCCTTCAAAGGCCCAACAGAGTGTTTCATATTTCTCTTAGAGTTCGCATAAGAGAAAAAAGCCTTCGGATTCGACCTGACCTCCTGAACCACCCTACTCTCAGTTTGTAAGTGGTCATATTCGATGGAGGCCTTAATCTTACTCTGAACTACGTCCAACTTTTTTTTGGAGACTACCCACAATCACTGGATTCGAAGTGCTCTTCAGCCTTTTTTGCTAGTTTGCAACTCTTTTTGACCAAAGTCTTCCTATATTTTGGAAGTTTTGTCCGTGTACCACCTTTCGGAACACATTCAGAGATTGCTAGACTGGAGCAAACGTCTTAAAAACTGAAAGTAATTTATCAATGGCTGCATCTATGGACGATTCCTGTTTCTGAATTGAAATCAGGTCAAGTTCTTCTAATCTTTCTATAATGAACGGCCAATGTTCATCTTTGAACTTGAATTTAGCCAGACCGACCTTTTTGACCGGTTTTACTCTAGAGCACGCCGGCTTTTGAGTAATGATCAACCCTATCTCAAGAACATGATGATCTGACAGATCACTAGGCGTCACATGGACATACTGGATCAGATCAGGGTCATTGGAAAAGACCAAGTCGAGAACGCTATTCTCTCTAGTGGCTACACCAACGTGCTGGGAGAAATTGCGCAAGATCGC
>NC_081449.1:16245308-16246577 GCF_007210705.1 Tigriopus californicus | reverse complement strand
ACTGATTTCTGCTACAAGAGTGATGAACTTTAGATACAGTTGTTGCATACAAATCACTTGCTACCTCTACTCCCTACGATGCCAGCACGATCTCGGTCGTCTGGGAAATCTAGGCTACTCTTCAAGGCAAACTGTACTGTTCAATCTACTTTATTCATCACAAACATGAAAATGACACTCTACCAATCAGTTGTCTTGCTCGGGTAATGAAAGGGGTGGTAATTGCTTGGCCATGGAAGAGGGAAAACATACATGGACAGAAAATGGTTTGATCCTACTTTTTGATGAGGGTGATTCTTGTCCAACGGAGATTCACGGTGATGACGTCGGTTCGATGGGATTGAAGATCCAGAATCGAATTGACGGAGTATAACTCAGAAGTTGCACCAATATTCAGCTCCAGAGACTTTTCAACACGTCTATGCTGGCTCACTGATGTATGGTCCTTCCCCAGGTCCTATTGACTCTGCACGGCTTCCTGGGTCCCGACTCCAAGCGTTGACTTTCACTGTCCTTATTCAAAATGGATCGATTCAACCTCCAGCACGTCTATTAAAATGTTCTCGTTCAAATACCAGCAAGAGCTTCAAGATGGGAGTTGCTTTCACTTTCAATGTTCAATGGTCACTTCTCGGAGAGGTTCAAAACAGACTTCTCTCCTTGAGAACCAAAATGTGACTTGTGCTCTCCTCGAGCCCAAAAATGTGACTTCTCTCCTCGAGCTCCAAATCGAGACTTCTGTCCTCAATGAAGGGTGATGCGTGACCGCCCGTTGATTCAACTTTCCCTTACAATGTTGGTTTCCGCCTCTTCCTCATGGAGGCTAAAACGAGTTGTTACAGGGCCCTTGGTGGACGGCGACGGTTTTTTCTGTAAAACTGTTGCACCTGAATGACATATGATCGCAACAGGGATTTTCACATACCAATGTCCAGGGTTGACCTCCTTTCGTCAGGCTAGCCACATTGGCCATCAAGGGGTTTCAAGGATAGCAGACAATGGATTATGTCTGCCTCTTCTGTAGGGTGTGGCATGTGGGTAACATCTGACCACCACTGGGTCTGAACGACATTTTGGTGACATCGATTATTGAGGATGAGATTGCTTATTCCGATTCTCTTCCCCCTTCTCAGAATGACCACGAGAATGTCGTTTTTGATGACCGAGAATTTCCTGTTTTCTCCTCCCTTCAACCATGTATCCGTCATTCCTCACCCATGGTTGTAGCTGGGCTGACCAGCCCTCTGGGTACTGGAGCTTTTCCTTGGT
>NC_081449.1:16244704-16245093 GCF_007210705.1 Tigriopus californicus | reverse complement strand
ATGGGCAATCCAACAACTTTGGGATTTTCCCAAGATAATAACATACATTATCTTCACATTTTGATAAAACCCGTTCCGGGAACAATCATTCATCTTGTACATCATTTATCCATATCATATTAGGATGATGTACTCGATTGTGGACGGAACAGTTACAATAGACAGATCAAGCCTTCGGATATGACAAACTAAGACCTCTACTTCTCCATTCGACATTGGTACCTGACTAATGTTGAAATCATTCCTAACATATAGGCATACACCCCCATGTGGGAATATGGGATTATCAGGGCGTATCCTATCACAACGAACTAAGCTGAAACCAACTATGGTTAGTTCTTCATCTAAGACCCCTGGCCGAAGCCAGGTTTCTGTTATAGAGATGAATG
>NC_081449.1:16201765-16244022 GCF_007210705.1 Tigriopus californicus | reverse complement strand
CCTTTCTTTGCGTCTCTTCTACGTGGACGGAGGTACACCGTACATTAAAGCACGTGGTATGTTTGGTGTGTTGTGACCAATTCGAGATCGACGTCAGATTGTTCGCTTTCATGCATGATAGTTCTTATATTTCGTTCATTATGGTTTTTCATTCCATTCATACACAAAAAAAAGGAGTTGGTATGTTGTGATGTTGTCATGCGAGTTATGATTGACGGTTACTTCTGAGCATGTCTAGTCAAGAAATACACTTCCATCTGAACCTTAACGTGATCTATGTGTCCTCTTTTGTCCACTCAATACAATCATGCGAGCACGTCTTAAGTCTCATGGACTGACGGCACATGTACGGGTGAAAAAAAGGACAATCTACCTTTGAACATTCCTTCTTCCTATTGTACTTCTCAAGGCCGAACTTGAGAAGTTTTTGACACCATTTAGGGTGGTCAAACTGGCAGCCTTTTCCTTCTTCAGGACAAGGCTGCTTCCGGTAAACAGGACAGACTGTTTTCTCCAAAACTATCTTATCTTGCTCTACTGTAAGTGGAGACACCTCTTCAACCTCTACATTGGTCAAATCAGTCGACTTCTCAATACTGGGTGAGCCTCTTCTTCAAACAGCACCCTGGTTTCATTGACCCAAGCAACTAAAGCCTCTATAATAAACGGCTTATTGACTATGGAAGGAAACTTACCAGCTAAGACCAAGTCCAAACATTGTCTAGCCTCTTTGCTGACTTTTCCTAAAATAGCTTCCATCATGAATGCAGAGGAACTATCAATGAGCAGAAAAACCAAGAGACCAAGAGAAAGGAAAAGAACTAAAAGGCTGTGCAATCTTGTCGTGAGATACAAGTCAATAGAGCAACATAGAAATGAACTACTTCACATCAAAGTAAACATACAAATCTAAGATGGAGATAGTAAACAAGAAGAAAGGGACAGACAAAAGCAAGGAATCAAGAACATATGTAAACTAGGAAAACAACACAAAAACACAGAAATAAACTCAACAAACTGGTCTAACACAAAATAAAATCAATGCACTAATGAACAATAGATTCTAACTGTAAAGGACCAATACAATCAAATTAAAGAACTACACCTAACGATTTGGAACTAGAAATACTACAATACAAATCAGAGAGAAACTGCTAAAAGCTAAACATAAACATAAATGAGCTATAAACTTCTTAGGTTTTAAAGTAATTATGTCTTACCAAAGAGCCGTGAAAAACCAAACCTAATTGAGTGTAAAACCAAACCTAATTGAGTGAACAGTATGATAAATTATTTCGCTTCTCAAGTCGGCACGGTGGTACCGAACATGAAATGAAATGTGATGAAACGGGACCCATCCCATCTGAATCTGCATGCTCTAAGGATTCTTAATCTATGCACAAAAGTATGCCTCATGGCAGATCTAACGCTTTAGTCAGAGTTTCATTTCCCCATCGGTCCTCACCCTTTCAAATCACGTTTGATGTTCAGTGAATTGTCCATTTCTGTGAGAAAACCGATGAATATGTCTAAAAAATGTCTACCAACCCTCTAACGACCTTTTTTGTCCAAATTTGAGGCCTGCCACGAGATATTCTTGAATCCGTCAATTCTAAGTACAGTGTGCTAACCAGTTTTATCACCAGATTTTTGGGGTTGCGAGAAAAATAACCAAATATTAAAATTTAATCACCAGATGAGCTTTGTTGTTATTTATAGTATATTTCACCCATAAACATTGCTGTTATTCTGCAGGATGCGGCGGGGAGGGTCAAATTCCTTGACTGTTTTGTCAAACTTCGACAGCCCAAATTTACAGTACAGGATACTCTCAAGTGTATCGGTCTTCATTGCAGCTCTCTTCTTGCTTTTCACCTCTGTCACATGAGAAAACACTCTTTCAATTTCTCCATTTGAAATGGGTAAGCAGAGAATCCGTAGAATTCCATTTGTAAGGACTTGATATCTACATTCCCAATTGGCATCTTCCAACTCATGAATATTAATCCAGAACACATCCGTTTTAACATTCTTGTCAAAAGATTTTTGTCCCAGGTCATTCCACTTTTGCTCGATTTCTGCCAAGACATGTCGTTCTTGAGAAAAGAAAGGTGCAGGAAACTTGGATGCATCAAACGGATCAAACGGCTTGTCAAAGCACTTGGGATATGTCAAATCTTGTACACGTTACCATTCATTTTCATGCGCTCTGCTCATAAATGGATCACTTGTCCCTTAAACATTCTTGAACAGTGAGAGTGTTTAAAAACTATTTTTTTCTAGTTTGGTTCCAGACTATTAGTCCATTATTAAACTCCTTCTGTTATCATCAATTCGATTTTAGAGTAGTTCACACATTAAACAATTCTAGTCATATTAAGTGTGCTATCTTATTTTTGTCAGATATTTTATTATTCTCCCCATTATAATAGTTTTCATAATATTTGTTGCCCCGCTTCAAAAGCTTAGTATTACTACCAGTCTCTCTTCTTATGCCGACGATACAAAGTTAGTTTCTGGTAGCAATGGCCAATACAATATTGCGATACCAAATTGGTAGTTGGTAGGAATGGTCAGGATTCTGGTTGTCTGGCAAAGGTCCTAGACCAAATTTATTCCTGGGTTGCTGCGAGTAACATGGTTTTGAATGGAATGAAATTCCGCTCAATGACCTTTGGGTCGACGCCATTAGACACTCCACTATTAGATGATGAAGGTAAGGACATTGAGCAGGTCTCATCCATGAAGGATTTAGATGTAGTCCTCCAAAATAATGGAAAGTTCGATGAGCATATCCGGTTGAGGGTGGGTAAAGCTTTTCAAATGTGTGGCTGGATATATCGCACGTTTAAGTCCAGAGTACAGTAACTCTGTACAAGTCGATTGTCCAGCCACATCTTGAATATGCCTCACCCATGAGGGCTCCAATGAGTTCAGCAGGTTTGTAAAAGGTAGAACAAGTCCAAAGATGTTTCACTAGGAACGTCACAGGATATGAGAGAGCTCTCATATTGGGAGAGGCTAGAAAGGTTGGGATTGTACAGTATTCAGAGAAGGTTCGAAAGGTGTCTGATACTGTATGTCTTCAAAAGCATCCATGAGCTTTGTCCCAACCCAGGATTTAGGGTCAATTGTAGTGACCGTTGAGGCTTAATGTGCGTTTTGAGAGCACCTTCAAGTCCTCGAGAATCCAGGCTAGTTTGAACAATGAAGTCCACATCTCTTCTTTCTCTGGCTCCTTCATTGTTTAATTTGCTTCCCTCTGATATTCGTAGGGAATACGTAGGCCTTGTTGCTCCGGTAGCATCTTTTCAAGTCAGACTTCAACAAATTTTTAGATACCATTCCAGATCAATCCTACATTCAAGGACTAGCTTGGTCCGTCAACTTGAATTCGTTGGTAGACCAAATATCATATAAAGATTGAAGGGTAATAAAGGGACGAATCGTCAACTTTCATTTTAATAGTACTGGGGATTACATTCTCTGTAGCGGTTAGAAAAGCCCGTGAAAAACCAAACAGGAAAAAAAGATCAAATCTTCTTATACCGATGTTTGTCTGCAAGTGATCATCCACTTGTATCCATGTGGAAAGGTGCATTCAACGAATTCCGCATTTCAAGATTCTCGACTTCATCCCTGAAAACCTTTTGCAACACAATGATATGACCGTTCAGCTAACTCAATAAGGAACCCCCGCATGGTTTTGTGAGTGCATATTTTGAGATGCGATTTGTACCCAGTTGCACCTAGAGACCCTGGTCAGAGACGCGCGAGGTTTGACAAGTGGCTCCACTTCAAAAAAATAAGCGACCAGATGTACTAAACAGTTTCCAAACAGATTCTAAATTGATGGGCTGTATAAGAAAGAGTAATGTCATGACAAGCACCATGAACATTTTTTTCAAGGACACTGCGAAATTTTACTCAAAGACAAGCTGATTCATGGATATGGTATTTTAGAATATTAAAATTAGTTTTGTTATTTTCTAAATACTTTCTGAATCCATTTTTTCATAAGATTAGATTGCACACATATTTCATTCCATTATTCAAATTAACATTATGGCATGTGAACTTCCTGAGTCTCTCAAGGAACAAGTCCCTTATACTTTTCAATTCAATTTGTTGAATATGGTTGTACTTTCTTTTTTGTAGTGCTTTAGTCCAAATTGACACTGGCAGCATGCAAGAAATCAGCGTGACAGCTATATTTTATTGAGAAATACAATACTGATACAATTCTAATGGCAAAAGACATTTTAATGCTGTAGAATATGTTGGTTGAACCCAAGGTGAATCAAATTTGTCATGAACCATTCAAAGCTTTGCCCTCTTATGCAGTACACGCATGTTAGGTCTTTTTGGAAGTGACTGACTCCCTGTTGAGAAAGTTTCCAAGTTCGTGGACAATTGGCAGCCAATCAGATCGCTCGAATTTGATGACGTATACACAACCTCGCGGGTCTCTGCATCCAGGGTCCCTAGTTGCATCTACTGAGAGTATCAGATAGTTTCGTGGACGCACATTTTGAAATGCGACTGGGTAAAATTTAGTATTGTCGCATTTCAAAATTTGCGTTCATGCATGAAACCACGTGCGGGTTGATACAAAATAAAACATTCGAGTCTGCGATTAATAACGGTCGACAATAAGTATTAACTCAAGATTCCAGTCAAGATGGAGGACGACTGTCCTAAGAATCTCCGTCGATTTGACNTATGTTGGTTGAACCCAAGGTGAATCAAATTTGTCATGAACCATTCAAAGCTTTGCCCTCTTATGCAGTACACGCATGTTAGGTCTTTTTGGAAGCGTCTGCTGCTGTACCGTACATCCGCCTTGTCCACACCCCCCCCCCGGACGACTCAAAATGGAGGTTTCGTGGCCATCTTTCTCAAAAGGTTTAGTTTGACATTAGCTTGAAGGTCCCTATCGTTGATGCTGCGTGGTTTTCTTGTCTGGAAAAAATGAACTCCAGGCGCGGCTGTTATAACTGGGGTGACCAAATCTAGGGCCCAAGCTGTCACCGTGTCACCGGAAACACTTGGTTACCACATTTGTAGTAGTGCAATCGAGTGCAATGCTTATCCCTCGACATTAAGGGGCTAGTGGTTTTCGTCCTGGGGCGACGTACGTGGTTGATGGCCAGGGATTGGTCAGGGGGATCGGCCGGGATCGGCCCTGGCACATATAGGATGCTGGTGAACTTAATAACAGCGTTGGTGGCCCAAACAGTCCTTAGGTGCCGGAAAAGATTGATTGACGGGCGACTCGGCTAATGCCATTTATTTTTCACGTACTTTCTACTTGTATTCGTGGCTCAACTTGGTTTTTGTACCACCCATCGATCGAACTGAGCCGATGGTCACCTTGTGTGGGGACTACCTACCCATGCAGCGGTTACTCCAACGCTTGGTCCAACGCTTGGTCGCTCGCTCGCTCGCTCGCTCGCTTGGTCCTCCAGCGATCGATCATCCATCCCATCGCTCGCATCCCTGAGCGAATTTCCCAAGTTACACGAGGAAGTGACCTGTTGTGTGGCTAGAACGATAGATCGATAGGTAAGTCAATCTTGATTTTTGCTTTGATGAGAGGTTTCCTCCTGTCATCCCTCTGGGCCACGCCATCCTGGGATTCACTCATGGATGATTACCGATGAGTGGATTCAGTGATCACCAATGTGGAAATCGGTTGGGCCCAGCCATCTCACACAACCTCATGAACGACGTCTTTGTGCGTGCCCAGCCAGCTCAGCCAGCCCAGCCAGCCCTCTAGCCATTGTTCAATTGTTTCAGACTGAAGGATCACTTCCCGCACACTCCATATCCACCCGAAGAGAGATAGTCTTCTGTAAGTTAGTACATCCCCTAGTAGCCATGGCTGCCACTGGTGCTAATCTTTTGCGGTCAGCTCTCACTTTGTTTGCCAATCGTTCCATGTAGCCGTTATCCATCCCAAGATTTGTGCAGCGTGACTTTTGAAGTCATTATTGTCATTTTTTAGAACTAACCTAAGCTTTCGGTGGCCAGGGCCACTGGGCGCCTAGGCAGCTCGGTGGCCAGGACCCCAATCGCCCAAATTTTGGGATGGATAATGAGCACACTTCCACGTTCCCCAGATAAAGTAGAGCCTCAACATTTGGGCCAGAGCATTATTTTCATACCGGTTAACGTCCCAAGCCCTCCCTAACTCCGAGGAGCTTAGTCAGAGCTTTCAAATCAGACCTCTGGAGTGGACAGCTCAAGCATTTCCATAATTTCCATACCAGTGATACCACGCTAGGCTGGGCCTTTGACCTTGGACTGGATGGAGTTCAGCCTTGGCGGCTGGGCCGGTTCAAAGGGTGGTCATCGGTGGGGGGACTGAGTCGGAGGAGACAGGCAGGAAGGAAGGCAAGAGAGACTAGGTGGCCACATGGCATCCCGACCGAAAACCACCCTATGGATGATGGTTGGTCTTCCTCCTGTAGAAGTAGCGAGCTAGCGTTAGAACTTTCCACTTGGCCTCAATGAAGGATGACGACGTCGTCGGAAATGTCTTCATGAATGCACAAAAGCTTTGTCAGGTCTCGTCATCATCCATGACGCAGGCATCATTAATCACGTAGCCATCATCTACATTCGGACGATTCCACTCTCGGGTATCACCACCCCCTGCTGTTGCCCGCATATTTGGAGCCCTGGGCCAGCCAGCACTGCTACCTGATACAAGCACAACATGTGTCTTTCCAGCTCTCACATTTGATTAGTCGACCAGCCGGGGTGGGCTTCTTCTTCGTCTGCAGCCTGCACGTCCTTCACCCACCGGTTAGTGGGGATCGGACCCAAAGGATCCAGGGATAGTGGAACGGAAGAGCCGACCGAAAGCCAGACCACCATGTATGATACATTTGGCGGGTTCTCGGGCTACTTCCAAAAGGGGCGAGTCAGCCATATCGATAACAGCACGTTCCGGCTGCATTATCGTTTCACCTTTGGCTTGCTCATCCTGTGCTCGATGCTCGTGACCCTCACCCAGTTCTTCGGAGCGCCCATTTCCTGCATCGTGGAAGGCGTGTCTCAAAGTAAGCCCCCAACTTCCGCCTTTTCCACTGCCCGAAGGTGGATGGATAATCATCATCCACTCGAATTCTAACTCCACCTTCCTTCCTTCCTTCGCTTAGGTGTGATGGACACGCATTGTTGGATCCACGGCACTTTCACCATTCCGAGCCACTTAACCAAGGAGGTGGGCACGGAGGTGCCTCATCCCGGCGTGGCACCCCTGCATAACCGGGTGCAGCAGAACGAATCCGGACACATTTCGTAAGTTGACACTCTCTCTCTCACACACACACACAACCTCGTGCGTCTGTCTGATCCATGAACGCCTGTGTCACTCATCGTCTCATTGTGTCTGGTGGTCTTATTAGGTGGACCGAGGATGGCGACGAAATCCGCCACGCCTGGTACCAATGGGTCTGCCTCGTCCTGTTCTTCCAAGCCGTTCTGTGCTACACGCCACATTATCTCTGGAAGCTTAACGAAGGTCAGTGCCGCAACCATGCCGGGTGATGCGGGATCACCACCCGCGTGACTTGACTTCGCTCGCTCACTTGAACTGGATGATTCCAAGACTGCTAGAAAGGTGCTCATTGGTCATTGGTCATATAGATGTCGTTCTCATTGGCAGGCGGTAAATTGGACATGCTCATTCAGGGCTTGGATGGGGTCATGCTCCACGGAACGGAGGCGGCCGAGGATAAGCGGAAAGCCGTGGTCGCCTACTATGTTCGGACCATACAATCGCACAACCCTTATGTGTTCAAGTTTGTGTTGTGCGAAGTGCTCAACCTCGTCAACATACTGTTCCAGGTAGGCCGACGCGTGGTTCTGGCTAGCTATGAACGAACAGGATGCAAACGTCAACCAGCCCTGTGCTAATGGTACAACATACGTAATTCTGCTCTTGACGTTTTAGATCTTCTTGATGGACATCTTCTTCAATGGTCAGTTTACCACCTACGGCTCGGAAGTGCTCTCAGTGAGCGAGCAGCCCTTTGAGACCCGAACTGACCCCATGAACCGAGTTTTCCCCAAGGTGAGTGCGCCAATCAATGCGCCATTTAATGCGCCAACCAACCCCTACAAAACGTACTGTGGCTAACTGCATATGATCCAGCCACTCCGGGGGGATTTTTAAACAAAGAGAATGATCAGAGATTACAGAATTATGGCGCAAATCCTTAAGATTGAAAAGCCTGACAGGGCGCTCGATGCCGTCTTTGAAGACCAACGAACATTGGGGAACCCAATGGTAGCTGGAATTGCATACAAGGCCACTTGGATAGTTCAAGAAAATCGTTAAGGATGAAGAAGACTGACAAGATATAAGACCTTTAGCTTTGACCAATTCCTCAACCCCATGGGCTAGTCCCACTCTGATCCCAACACCCAAGTAATGGCCTATTGTTTGCAACCAGTGCGCGAAGCCACGTCATTGTCTGATAGGTTGGGATTAAAGGTCTTGGTGCTCTTGGTGTTGGCTCCACTTTCATGTGACCGAACTAAGGAGTCTCAATCGGTGCATTTGGCACTTTTCTATCACCAATTCATTCACCGTTTAGGAGTTTTCGACTTCTCACAAGGATAAGAAAAATAACGTCCAATGTGATTCATACTGGATCTTGCTTGTTCCAGGTGACCAAGTGCTCGTTCCATTTCTACGGTACATCTGGAACGGTCCAACTCCGAGATGGACTGTGCATTCTAGCCATGAACATCATCAACGAGAAGATCTTTGTTCTCTTGTGGTTCTGGTTCATTTTCGTCACCATCTGGACCGCCATTCATCTCATGTTTAGGATGGTGTCCATCGCCTCCCGGTATGAATCATGTTGTTAAATATTCATTTATTTATTCTCTCTTGTTTTGAGGACGCTTTTTGTGGAGCAGCGTACCCGGCCCAACGATAGTAGAACATTTCAAGTGATGATGATTTGACCACCCTCTTTTTAGACACTCTCGATTCATGTTGCTGTGCAATCGTGCCCGTTTGGTGAACCGCTCAGATATCAGCACGGTCCTGGAAAAGGCCAACTACGGGGATTGGTTCTTGTTAATGCAAATGAGCAAGCATGTCAACGACAGAGTCTTCCACGCCGTTCTCTTGGACCTCAGAGATCGCATTGACAAAAAGAGGGCTGCCAATCTCAGCCAGGAGTAATAATTTTAACTACCTACAGACAGAGCAGATAGATCTATCGAGCCTGCTCAGTTGGACTCGAAACGAGTCCATCTCGATCGGATACAAAGTGAGGAGTAAAGTATACACATACATACTCGCCCTCTCCTTGAACCCAGAACTTTCACACGTCAAAAGATCTGATGAGCTAAAAGCATCCTCCTTTTATTTTTCTACAAAGGACTTTTTGATACTTTGTATATTTTGTACATTGCCAGTCCCGCCGCCATTTCTTTCGCGTACTAGAACTATGTATGCGTTGTTCATGGACATACTCAATTCCTCCTGATGATAATTGATGATGAAACTAACACTTAAAGTTTGTAAGAATATCCCCCACCCTGACCAATAAACCATATCCTCGTGTTCCAAAACAAAGCTATTTGTGTCTTTGTTCATGTTCGTTCCTCCTATTAAGATCATTCAAAGTTCCTCAACTTGTAAATGAGCTGTGGGAGTTACAATAGAAAATGCTATTTTTGAAATGGGAGAGCCCAATTCGCTTGCAACAACTGATTTAAGAAGATTAAAGCGTCAAAGAAGGCCTCATCTCACCTATGTGACAAGGTTTGTCAACAACACCTATTTGCCAAAGATTACAAGTGGAATGTGATTGGCTGCCGATAAGCGAACGTATTATTATCTTTGAATCTTTGAAGAAGAATTTCACGTTGTGTTTAGATTTTTTGGACAATCGGAAGCGTGTTTTTTCTTTCCGTTGTGCTCTTCTAACTGATTGAAGTCCATCAGCTCATTAGTGATCCAAAATGGGATGGGAACAGGCTCTGACTGATGCCGTTTACAACAACAACATTGGTAATGGAATCAATCTCACCGATCGAACGAACGAGCTTACCGTCCAGTAGGAGTTGCTCTCGTGATTTAACTTCAATTCATTCGAACTGGGCCTCTTCTCCAATGTTTTGGAGTCGAGGTCAGACTGGAGGGTAGATAATATTGTGGCTTATGATTGTTGGGGTCTTACAATCGACAATGTGTCTTCTCAACTTGAGAGCAAATCGGCCCACAGACTGCAGCAACACCCAATAGCTTTCAATTCAGAGTTCAATCACTCTGGAGATGACAAACCCACTCGCTACGAAGACCTTTTTTTGGTATAAATCTGATCCATTTTTCTGCTATTCCAGCTAAACAGGGTCTCTTTAGGTAAATTTCAAACATGAAGTTGTGAAGAAAGACCGGCGAATAATGTGCGACCCAAAACAAATAAGAGTTTGACAAGTCAATACATTTTTTCCGTGCCAAGTCAATGTCCCTTCAGTTTCCTAAGAAATTGTTAACTTTTAGACAGACACACACACACGCACACGCACACACACACACTTGGTTTCAAGTTACATTACTGTACATAGATATTTGGCTCGTTATCTAACTGCAAGTACCAAGAAAAATTGCACAAATTCTTAATCCAAAGTCAGAATTACCTTGATAAACTTTGGGATAGAAAGATTGACTAAAATTGCTAAAATAAATAAGTCACAGTCCTCATTGGCTCTAAAAACCGGTGCGTATGTCTATTTTGTGAACAACTTGCCTAAA
The DNA here is from genome assembly GCF_007210705.1 of Tigriopus californicus. NCBI lineage: Eukaryota > Metazoa > Arthropoda > Copepoda > Harpacticoida > Harpacticidae > Tigriopus > Tigriopus californicus. Next base: position 16,233,236 of record NC_081449.1, on the reverse strand, counting down.
ACACATTTTTAAGTTCAGCCAAGAACCGCAAACACTAAACCGATAATCAAATCTTTGTAGATTTGTGTAAGAAATGAAGATTAGGTGGCTCTTTTGTTTATGGAGCATTAGATTTGTTGCATTGCTTCAAAGTAATCCAGGATTGGCCTTAAGATTTAGTACGTTACTCTATCATCACCTCACAACATGGAACACAAACGGATTCGAATTCAAATTCGAGAAGACTGGGCGCATTTTTGTTATGTTATCAATATTTCAATGTCCTCTTTAGTGTCCTTGTCCGGGCATACGACAAAGCGTCAGTGAGAGACGAGGCATTTCGTGTGAGATGCGCCGTCAGTTCAATCCCTTGGATAACAAGCTAGAGAAGGAAAATGTGTATGTAAAAGAACGTTGGAAAATGTATACAAAGGTAACCATGTGCCACGGTTAGAAACTTAATTTCGTGGCTGCGTTCACCAGTGGCTGGAAAATAAGTTTCCAGTCACTGGTGAAGAGAAAGAAGATTCCCCCTTGGTTTCGAGTGAAAATTATAACATGAACGTACCCGTTATCGCCAAAGAATACTGTGCATTCAATACCCTGAGCTTTCTTTATTTGTAGTTTATTCAAGTTCGGGTTTCAAAAAGTTGACAAAGAACTCGTTGGCCTTTGTTATGCTTCAGCCCTCTTGTGTGAAGAGAAGCTCACTCGTGTCAACTTTCTTGAAGAGTCTTTTTTATAAACTTCATGCAAAGAAAGCCCCCGCTATTGAATAAATAGCTATTATCGATGACCCACTTATAATAAAAATCGTACTATACTTTATAAGTTGGATTTTTTCTTCTTCTTTAAAGATTCATTCCTAGGCTTTAAAAACCTGGGCTCAGTTCTCCAAAGTTTTATCGTTTAACGCTGAGAATCGAACCCGGTTTCCATTTCGACTAATCATGCATGATTGCTGAATTGCCTTTGCAGAAAAAGTGAAGCATTACCTTCGGAAAGAGGAGATTCGTCGTGGTTTGGGTCGGCTGGAGTGGACATGGGGCGAGGCCCCCCTTCATCGGGCAGCGGCCATCGGGCGCAACGACATCCTCAAGGTCTTGGTGGAGGCCGGATGCAACCTCGACGCTTACTCCGTTCATGACAAGGATCGCATGACCTGCTTGCACCTAGCGGGTATGAACGGATTTGCGGGATAGGTTTTATATTATTTGAACAGTACAGGGGTTGCCGGTGGCGTGGTGCGTTCCGATATCGCGGGATTTAGAAGATGATCCAACCAGCCAATCAGTTTCCTTTTTTGATCTTATAAGTACAGATGCAGGGAAATAAGTTTGGCTTGTTTACCTAACAGATATTCAGATATTGAATCAAAGAAATCGAACATTTACTAACCCACAGAACATCGCACTCGTCTTAATTTGCCTTAAACTAAACCACGGACTTCTAGAAATCTGGACTGCCAAATCGGCCTGCTCTTGGTCAAGGCATCTCTGAGCCACTTTCCGAATTAAAGCAATGAAACAATAAACGTAGATCTATTCAATTAAAGGTAGGTCATTATCATATCATTTACTTGTAAAGTGGATCGTTTCAAATTTATGTTGTTCAAAGCTTATGTAGCTGACCAAGAGCAGGCCGAAAATTCGAATTTCATGTACTGATTACTACACAACTCTGGCACCCCCAACACAGTTTTGGGCTGAAATTTGGCCAAGTTAATCTATTCAACCAGATCTTGCGGTCGTATCAAGTGCTTATTTGGAATAAGATGAACGGTTTAGGAGATACGAAATTTTGGCTTCCGTTCGCAGTCCACATCTCTAGAAGTCCGTGACTAAACTTATGAAGGAGGTCACACTGAAAAGGCTGCCCTTGAGAACTCTGGCGAGTCTCGGTGCTAATTAATCTGAGGTGTTCTATGTGAGCACCTACTTACGTACCTATGGCCCTTGGGCAAACATGTGGTTTGGAGTCTTGTGAGGTTTCAACTCTCTCTGAAATGGTTCCAAACCTCGATGGAGTTTCCGAATGAACTCGTGCTCGGGTTAACATAATAACAAGCACCTAGAAGCAAGACTGTTGTTCAAATCTGTTGTACACTGCGTGTCCCGCCATCCACCAAATTGAAGTGGTTTGTTTGATTAATTTCTTTCAGTGTGGTGCAATCAGGGCGAAACCGTCCGTCTGTTGTTGCAATTGGGAGCGGATCCTACCCTAAAAGGGACCTGGATGGAGTACCAAGGAACACCGCTGGATTTTGCTCGCGAGTACAAGAACACCGAAATATTGGCCGTATTCAGAGACTTTGACAATGATGGCAAGATCACCCAAAGCTCAACCATTAACAGAGTAAAAGGTCACTACTTACCACACACCTTTATTAGAGGGGAAACTTAGAAAAAGCTGACTATCCTCAAAGGCAAACTGAGGCATTCAAATCAATGACTTCTTTGGTTCTTGCGATCAAACCCTCGTCAAAGAAATACACATAGCAATTCTCCCTCTTGAGATAAGAAATATTTCTTTTCAGCTCTCCTACCTTCACTTAAATCCCTTTTCATATTGCATAGCCAGGATGAAAGTTAATTATTGTTCTCAAGCCGGCCATTGCAACATACTATTTGGGTTTTTTTTGGTACGCTATAGAATAGATACAATTCAGGATCAACAATTAGACCTCTTTTACTTTTGTGCAAACGTAACTTGTCTACGAAGGGAACCTTCCGGGTTGACTTTACGATGAGCGATGCCCATCACTGGAAATGAACGTGTCAGGAATGACACCAATGTCCATCTCTTTTGGCTGTTTCAAACCCTCTTGGTCCTTGAATCTGTTGGACACTTTGGCGAACCTTAGTTTAACCTTAGTCAGTTCATTAGGGCCGGCCATTATCTTAGAGTAACAGTGGTGCTTCATGTACTCTGTATCGTACTTACACTGTGCCTAATTGCCGACTAAATGTAAATGTTTACTCTCTGACGGTTCTTTGTTTCTTCGCTTTGTTTACGTGCTCCGATTTCAGGACCTGGTGCCAGTGGGACTCGAATGCAGACCTCTACCATCCTGAGTGGTCTTGAAAACCTACCCTCCAAGGAGAAGGCCATCTACAAGGCTGCCGAGCTCTTGAAGAAATCCCAACGTGCGGAAAAGAACATTGGCGAGTTGAAGCGACGCCTCGTTCAGGCCGAGAAGGAGCTGTTCGACATTCACGAGAATCCGGATTTCATGACGCAGGAAGAGATCGACGATCTCGCCGTTGAGATTGACGAATTGAAAATCTTCGCCACGGAGGTTCGAAAAGTCCTATAAACCCTCCAGCTTGTTGGTTGGTCGGTCGGACATGTCGTCGATCTCATCATCTGCATTGAACCATGCTTGGCAGACGTGAATTCAAAAGTTATTATCATCTTGAAGTAATTCTATTATCCTGATTTCATTAGAGTAAAGATTGCATCATCTTTCCCGTGTTCAACATTACAATCCATGCATGTGCAATTAATCACCATTCCAACAAATAATAAGACCCGATTTCGGAACACGCGTTTCTCAAGAATGATTTACTTTCAATCAGGTTTCGGACTTTGTTTGGCGGGAAGGTTTTATTGACCACCAAAATACTACAAAAAACAGTACGTAGAGAGGGAACGGGGCAACAACGATTCCATTTGGCAAGCATTAAAATCGGTACGCAGAAAATAAAACGCCGTAGTCACTTGTTTCTAATGAGTACACTATATCAATCAAGCAATTGGGTTTGTTGAAGAGCACCAGCCCCCCTGAACAAGATGGATGGCGCTCCATGGTATCGCACAAATGTATTGAAGGATCATCTCACAATGGTCCAACGAGGACCCAACTCATATATCTATGTCAATCATAAGTCCATCAAGCCAATTAAACCTGATAAAACTAACTAGCTTCAAACTAATCTACATCTAGTAGGTTTTGGTCCAATTTTCAACCTCATTTTAAAGCTAAACGTCAAACAGAGACTCCGAGACTCTAAGACTCTGTTCGATCAGTGACGCGAAATCAAATCATAGATCATAGAAACTGATCAAAATACCAACAAGGAAACGCAAAAAAAAGAAATGTATTTGTGTGGGCTAATTGGTATCAAGCGGTAAACAGTCCTTTGGAAACGATTCCAAGGCTTTCAGAAATTTCACAGGACTACGTGCTGTATTTATCAGGCCATGGTCATTGAGATTGATGTTATATCTCCTTTATTAGACATGGGCAGGTCAAAATCTCATTCAAAGCTAAGTTGTCAATGGCTTGATTGGCACGAAATCTTTCGTTGAGTGCTGAATGTTGCTCCAAGCTTCCAAATTTGTTGCATTTCCATCCCTTACAGGAAAGATGAAAAGAATAACTTAAGCGTGAGAATTTGTAATACTTTGTGTTCTGATCGTGAATTAATGCGTTATTGTTTGGATGCCTTCATGAGCAAACAGGAACCGACACTTATTGACCTAACGGATCGTCTTAGAATCTACTTGAAAGGACGACTCCTTTCCATTATTTCTACGAATATTTTTGCATTTGAACTGCATTTTACTTCTCTACATTTGACATATTTTGGCATACAAGAACCCACTTTATTAGCTTGATGTGCTAAGTTATAGCTCTGATGAGGCAATAATCATGTAATATCCGCTTATGAGATTTTGGGAAAAGCAAAAGTAACTGCAACGGGCAACGCCATTCAATTTGTTATTGACGAATGGTTGTTTAAGTAGTAACTCCTTTTGTCCCAAGGGCTTTTCATCAGTTTGAAGCGACGACCTTAGTTTGTCTGCTCAAAATTTACGATTCGACTTCCGGCCACGCCAACCAATGCTTTTATCTTAATCCTGGTGTTGCTTTTGGAGACATTCGTCCATGAATGTTGTTCTGCCGACCATACAACAGAGTTACCATATTTATGTATTTCTGTATTATATTTCTTGATTGTAGGCCAAGTGCTTGTATTACTCGTACATTGCAATTCAGCCCCAAGATGAGCTGCGTATTATAACAAAGATTTATTAAGGAAACGTAGAACTGTGAAGAAAAAAAAAAACACATCTTTTACGTTATGTTAGCTTGCCTCTGAAAATAGATGAAGCATCCTTAGAATTGGCGAGTCAATGAATGATTGTCAGCTTGTTTAACTGATATTTGAAGGCCTCATCCAACGTGAGCGTACACCATACCTAGATAGGCGGTAGTGCACGTCAGGATCAGATAATACCGTCACAATGAATGAATGATTTGTGAAGTGTTGATGATGAACTGATTCGAAGGGCCTCCCCAGTCCTCCGGAGGAGTTGTTGGGCTCACAGATCCGTCGAAGAAGAGATGATCCAATTCCCGCCATCCCAGGCATCATCTCTTGGCTTAGATGAGTCTGATGCCCGAGGTGCCTCGTTTGGGGCCTGCGAGCTTCACATTGGTCATGTCAGACAAGCGGGTCCGGGGGCGGATGGAAGCCCACGGGAAAAACCCGTGGCTGAATCGAGCATAATTGCTGTTGGACCGGTGGCTCGTCGGAATGATCACCTCGGGGGCGTCGTAGATGAGGTCGTACTGCTGAGGGGTAGGCTCGTCCACGATCACTAGATAGGAAGAATAGAAATGGTGACCGGGGAGGAATGAATGGCCATGATTTCGTAGATCAAATTGCGAAGTTTGGGGATTACCTCGGTCGTGTTCGTCGATGGCGGATAACGTTTCCTCCGGAGCTCTGACCACTCGAGAGAAAACCGGCTGGTAGTGAGGCCTTCGGATTGGTCTGAAAAAAAAAATAACCAAGTCGAATTAAAAGTACATCTTGCCTACCACCCACACCCTCGAAATAATAAGCCAATTTCTGATCTGTATCCCCGCCTGCATTGCAATGTGAAGCAAGATGAATCTTGCCTTGAACCAATGCTCTCATCGGCCTCAATGCCCGGAGCAACTTGACAAACGGTCAAGATTGTGGCAACCAAGCAGACACTCAAACTTCTGAAGCTGTGGCGGGACATTGCCAAAGATGAGTCGATTGAAAGTCAATAGAGTGACTGACTTGGAAGGGACTCACTGCCCCTGTTTATATACACTTTCAAAGGGCCACGCCCTCTTATTTCGGTTATTGGAGTCCATGAAAGACGACACGCTACCGGATGAAATATCTCACTTGAGGAAGACACAACACACGAAGATGGCCTGATAAACATATCATTTGCCGTGAGATTAGAGTTTGATCACCTATTTTGGAACAGAGCTGAACGTAAGGCTGTAATTAGTAACTATAATAAGTGTTGAAAGGTAGAAATCTTTTGTCATTTCGGCCTTAGGCTTCGTAAGTCGTGACGTCGCAACCTCGTATCAATACGCTAAGAGATCGAGAGTCACGAATGAAACCCCAAATGTCACTGAAACGCTGGTTTCCATTTCATTTTTCTGTTTAGGGTACCGTTTTGGAACGAGTTGACCCCGGTCCTTCGCCATGCATGCGCTGTCTCTCTTAAGCTACAAGAAGAGTTTGTTGCCAATCCCTTGAGAAAAGTTTTTAGCTTAGATGACGGAGCCCTATCATTTGATGCTGCTCTTGGAGTGTTTACTATTTCATCCTTCCTTCTTTTCATTTCAATTCTCAGCTAAAGGTTGTTTTTCCAATGCTATTTTCACACTGCCAAGCGTCCCTCATGAGTAATGAGTAGGGCCGGTCAAAATTTGCAGATAAATATGGTCTTCATTGACAACAAATTTACTTCAAAAATCAACCGAACTTGCACGAAAACTAGCAAATAAACTTTGCAAGACATTAGCCAAGGTCTGGTGGGGGCAAGGGCTGTTTTTGCCTTCCCTATCAAACAAATCTTCCAGCAATGGGATCTGAACCTGCTATCCTTAGGGAGCAGATTCTTGCCTTGTTCACGATGCTTCCTAGACTGATCAGCATTTTGTGCATCCTTAACATTTAATGAAAAAGATAAATCTCAGTTCATTAGCAGAAAAACACTGATATTTATAGGGTAGCAAAAAATGTAGTGCAGAACAGTTTTGTTAGGAAAACTAAGCTTTTCAAGTTTCTTGAAAGTAATTGTAAGTCAATTCTTTCCAAATTAACTATCCACATTATGACCACTTATCCCTTCCATTATGCAAACATCTCAAGATATGTTTGATTTTTAAAGGAGAAGTTTATTACACAAACTAAACTGAGTCCCAACATGTGAAACAGAGTAACTTTTAAATTGAAATGATAAAAGAACTATTTAAGATAGATGGAAAACATAAGCATTTGGTTGGTAATATGTCTACCTATGTGGCAATCTATTTCATACCTACGTGTACTTTTTATGCAAAAATATTTGTAAAATACCAGTTAGTAAAATTTCCCTTTTTTCTTAAAATTGTCCAGAATTTTAGACAGTTGTTATGATTTTTCACAAATATTGGTATCTGAAATGGCTGATATTAAATTATGAATTGCATAAAAATGTCAAATATTGCAGTTTAAGTTGCAAAATTTGCAAAATTGACAGGGTGCAAGTTTTGGCCGGCCCTAGTCAAGAGCGACATTCACAATAAACCACCATATAACACCATTGGCCCTCAATCAAAAACATGTCAGGTCCATTTTTTAGGCCCAGTGTGGGGAATAACATCACCAGTTGCTCTAAATAAGTATACAAAGAATAAAGATAACGATTGAGACTTTCCGCTCCTGTAAAAAAAACTCTATTTCAGAAAAAAGAGTGCAAAATCAACAGGTTAGTCCGTCCCTAGGGGGTGTCCTATATCCCGGTTCCGTGTTATCCAGCTGAGTTAATTCCACCTTGCCTGCCATTATTATTGATAAGTCAAATCCCAGCCTGCCAATTAAACAATTACTCTCTATCAAAGGATAATTATAACTTGTCGTCAAAGGTGACGAGTAGAGCCCAGACTTACCTTTTTAGGGAATGAATGATTTCTTCTTGACAAAATTGGAGCGAACACGAAACTAGTACGGATGTGAGCAAACACGAATCGAATTTAGCATTGAGTGAGAGTATTCTTGGTGTTCATTATGAATGGTGTCGGTCTTTGCTCAACCGGAGAAAGAGTTTAGCCAATTCTTGGGGATGCTCTCCGAGTTTGGCTCTAGCCACCTCCCATTTCCGGCTAAACGCCGTCTCCGCCTCGTCCGGCTCATCCGCCTCTTGTTGCGCCACCTGTTGCGCCACTTGCTCCTCTTCACTTGGGGATGCCGATATCGCCATTGGTTGAGCCGACAGGTCGTTGAATGAAAGGGTCTTCAAAGGGTTGGATCGTAAAGACCGGGTAAGCATGTCCGAACTATCGCCAGCTCGGCCTTGGCGCGTGTTTTTTGACCGCAATTCTCGATTAATCCTGTGAGCATAGCAACATTTGAAACATTGCTTGTTTTGCGTGATTAAGCCGCTGTTACCCAAGCGGTAACTAACCACTTTGAATAATGCTGACAAGACAGCAAAAATGATAGCCGCAATGGGCAAGAAAGGCTTGTTCAACTTACTGGTCTTCGTCCTTGAACAAGAGGTGGTCGGTGGAACTTGAATCCATTGATCGTAAGGACCGTATGAGAATCTCGTCCCCACGCTGAGCAATGGAGTGGGTCGTGGAAGGTGCGCTTTTCCGCTTCTTCAGAGACCGGGCCAACATATCGTTCAAGGCCGTGCTGCCACTGCGAAGAGACCGAGTGAGCATGTCGTCACCTCTGGTGGGTCGCAGGATCTCCTTAGCAGGGGATAACTGGGTGGACCGTAGAGACCGCATATACATGTCTTCGTCGAATCGCTTCAAGGACCTCATCCACATATCCTGATTGTCGGGTGAACGGAGCGAGCGAGTCCACATGCCATTACCTATTTGTCGCTTGGCCTCGGGGAAACGAGGTCGAGAACGCGAGACGCGATTGACTATTGTGCCTTCGGGTAAGGCCCGTGCCCGCGACGAGAGCCGCATTAAAGCTAGATCAACTTGGCGTGGGCTTGGGTTATTGCCATAGACTCTAATAAGGAGATTGAGATTGGCTAATAAGATCAGGAGGGGTCAGGGGCATGAGGATTATTTTATCATCATAAAGTTTTCCCTACCGGATGGGGCCCCAACGAGTCATGAACAGGTCACTATCTCCGCTCATTGTTCCCGTGGGTTCTTCGCGCAATGCTCGAGTTAGCATGTGATCAGATCGTTTGGGGTAGGCCGCCACTCTCCGGGACTTCAGCACGGGGTTGAGGGATAACCAGGACACAATAGGACTCACCTCCTTTTTGATCGCAACAATTGAACCGGTCGGGGATGAGCGTGTGGAACGAAGGAACATGTTCTTCTTGTCCCGGAAATCCGCCCATGGATCTCGGTTGGTGTACAAAACGTGAGCCAACTCCACTGTGTGTGTGAGTACATAGAAGGGAAATGAACAATGAGCGCTAGGGCCTGCCGAATTGTCCCATACCCCTGCTACGACGCCCGCTTACCATTGCCATCATTCCTATGGATCTCAGAAATCTCGCTAGGCATTGACTCTTCCCCATAGACATCCATCCCCGTTGCTGAAGCCCAATTTTGAGAAATCAAGACCAAGTACAATGTCACGAGCCACGCAAAACCTTTGGAGCGACGACAAAATGTCGAGGAACGAAGCCATTCCTCAACCCAGGTGTTCATAGCTTGACGTTCAATGATTCCCTAAAGGCAACTACAGGTTGGATTTTACCTTTTATACCAATGTGATGTGCTATTTGAAGGCGTATGTAGAGTCAAAGGCACTTGCTTTTCGTTGGCCAAAATGTTCGCCTCAGAACATGTCATTCCGGTACAGATCCGTCTTTCTTCATATGTTGTCATTTGTACCATAGGTCTGTCTGACATGAAATGTCTCAGATTATTTTGACTGGCTTATTTTTTTTGATAAAAGGTTCAAATTCCTATCATTGGATTTGTTAGCTACGTGTTATGCTAAGTTTCAATAGTGGAATCCGATTGCAAGATTTGAGAAGTGAGCGGCGAGAATGTTGGATTTATGATTCTCAAAATGGATTTGAAGTTGTTCTTCACACATGACGTGGAGTATGCCGGTTAATTGACGACACGATGTTTTGCCATTAGATTGCTGCTCTTTCCACCTTTTTCATTCAGTTTCAAATGGAACCAGCACTTCATCTTCGTCTCTCTCTCTCAGTATGCAGCTTGCTCGTTCCATCGCCTGAAAACTCAAAACTAGACTGGACCTACTTTCCACCACTCATGCGACATTTTTACCGAGTAATGGCAAACTCAAAGGCCACAAATGATGCAGTTTGTATGATGTATCACAACATCATTCCAAATGAACTCCAGTCATATGCTATTGCCATATCTAAAGCATTGGCATCTTCATTGAAGTTCGTTGTACCAGAACTGTACCAGAAGCAATGAGCGTCAAGTTAGGTCTGAACCACCACGAACACCAACTGTACGTATGTTCCTCGCCATAAACTTACGTACGTAGGTAGCCGCTTTGTTACAGTCCATTTTTTCAACGCCTCACTAAAATGCAGGAAAAGCGACCACGGTCTTGAAATTAAAAGTTGAAATGACACCTGCAAAAGGGGCAACTTTGGCCAGCGACAGTGATTATCTGCTAAATATCCAAAACAAAAACCTGTCAATGGTACAGAAATGATTAGGAATGATCAAGCCTTTCAACGTTTCATTTTTGCACCCTAGGTACCATATTGATTCCATTTTCATCAGTCAGATTCTTCGTCGGATACTGGGGATTGGAGGTGACACACGTTAAGTAGTTTCACTTGCTTTACAATCTTCGACTGTATGTGATACCCAACAATTAACCGCGGTGTGCTTACTAACCATGTCAAGAACATGCGATAATTGAATTGAGCTTGCATTGATTGATACATGGAATGCCCACATCTGACTTTTAAAAAGATGACTCAGTCCAAAAACAGAGTTGGCGGCTTTACTCCCGTTTCCCCCTCCATCTCTGGCCTGATCCGTCAGAAAACCGAGATAAGGCCTTACTCACCCACCCAAGAGATAAGACGAGAGAGAAACATATATGTAGTCAGTGTCAAAAAACATGAGTGGTCAGAGTGTGAATGGTTGTGGCCCCCGGAGTGCTCGTTACGTTCAACGTTTATGGACTTGGTTGGGAACCTTTCCACTATGTTCGGCATGTAGAGGGGCCAAAGGCTCATCAGTCCCTCACGCTTACGGGATCTTCAATAATGAGCCCGTCTGTCCGGATCCCATCAGGATCGAGGAACCTCACCGTGAGGCCCCTGCCCTGCCAATCATCGGAAGTGATGAAATCGATTTCGATTTGGTTGACGGGTCAGATCGCTTGGCCCCGTTATCCCCACACATCACGACGTAAGCGCATATCACATTGATCGATTCTGTTCCATGAAAAGAAGCTTGTTATTTGCACGCTTTGATTACATAACAATACAAGGTCCACCCCCGCCAAACCGAGTTTGGTGATCCGGAGGCACGACCTCCAACTCACCAAAGTGCTGGGCCGAGGTCAGTTCGGTATGATCGTTAGCGGGCATCTTCGGCGGAACGATCTGCAATCATTTCCACCTCCATCGCAACAACAACAACAACAGTCACTGTCCCATGGAGAGCATTTGGTATATCATCAACCGGTGGTGGTGAGAGTCCTCAAAGAGGAGGCCACCCTCCGAGAGCAAAGCCAATTCTTGAATGATCCTCAGGTGGAGCCCGTGGTCCATCCAAACGTATTGCAATGTCTGGGTGTAGCCAGTGATCAAATCCCATATCTGACCCTGTTCGAGTTTTGCTCCAAGGGTGATCTAAAGAGTTTCATGAACCACAACTTGGGTCAGTGTCAAGTTGTTATTGATTCAGCAATGCTTGCTTGATGAGTCCCATTGACAGAGTTGACAGACTTTTCCACATTTTTAGGTCTGGTCCAAACCCTGGCGGAAAATGATGGCCTATTGCTCAAATTTAGTCAGAATATCGTGAGTGGCATGGCCAAGCTAATGGGGGAAAGAATGGACCTGGTCCCTTGGGATTTGGGTGCGCGTTGTTGTCAGGTGTCAACGGATCTTTCTGTCAAGGTGCTTACTCTCTCGGCTCATGATCCCCTAAATTTAGGCCTAAGTGAATGTCAAGGAGTCCCGCAATTGTTCTCGATTCTTCCACATTAGATTGGCGATTATGGGTACGCCTCCATGATCCATTGTGATGATTACATTCCGACCTGTGGCCATTCCCTTCCCATCCGGTGGTTTCCCCCTGAAACTTTGGTTTCATTGCGAGATAAGTTGAACTCAAGCCCGACCGAAACTGTTTCCAGTGTTTTGGGCCCCAATTCTGGACGCTCAATTTGGACTCTGGCCATGACCTTATGGGAGATCACGCATTTGTGCCAACTCAAGCCTTACGAGGATATTCTGCCATCGGACTCAAGTTTCTTAGACAGAGTTGAATCACATGCCGATATTCTGATATCGCCGACCAGGATCAAAGTCGCTGTAAGTATTATTGCCACAGGATTGGCCCCACGCCAACAAACGTAGGCAGCAATAATACAACACTTTAAAAAGGACCTTGAGTCTTAATGTGAATTTTGACCGCTCTTCAATAAGTGCTGATGAGCTAGCTTACTCTAAAATCATAGCTTGCATCAGCGGGGATTTTTTTCCCATTTCTTTTCCAAGACACCTCACAAGTAAGATCCGAGAAAAGCGCAAAAAATGAACTGTTTTTACCATATAGTGCCAGACTATGTTGGTTATGGGTTTAGAAAGATAACCCAAGATCAATTTTGGTGAACATTTTTTGGACATGTTTTGTGCAAAATTGTGTCTTTAAATGGCTGAACAAGACCCATGATTTGGCAAAAAAACAAAATATGTGCGTTGCCAAAGGTCCCTTTTCCCTAACCTTAGGTTACATTGCTTCCATCCACTCCACTTATATGAAATAGTAACGACCTAATGATGTTGAAGCTTTTTGTTGCAGACGAACAAAATCAGTCACTAAAAACTTGGGAAACTGCTTTTCATTCAAATATTTTGTTGGAAATGATGATTGCAAAAGTGTTGGCGCAATATCAAACATACAGTATACGAATGCCTATCGAATTCCTATTTATATATGAAAATTGTTCGGAATTTCACCCATTGTGGATTTAAAACGTCTCCTAGAAGACTAGTTGGCTTGTCATTGTCTTAGCACTTGGGCAATAAAATATTCATTTAATAATCTCTTCAAGACGTTAGACAATTTCGAGCGTATTCTCTTTGTTGATGAGTTAAATCGTCGAATTGTGTTTGATTCGTCGTGGCTAGGCTCCGACAAAATATGTTGGATTTTTGACCCAAATGTGTCATTTTTATCTTGCTTAAAACAACTCAAGTATGTTGATTTTATGTTTACCAAAAACGTGTCGGTTTCTTGTTTCTGTTCCGTTCATTTTTTCCTAACATAAAAACTAGGGCCCGCCAAAACTTGCAGCAAAATATTGTCTTTATTGACAGCAAATTTGCAAAACAAATGAAACAAATTTGCACAAAAAATTGCGAATAAATTTTCCAAAACATAGGCAACAACACGTTTGACAGGGGTGCTATTTTTGCCTACCATATCAAGCAACACGTAGATGAAAAGGAATATTACATCCTAGCATCCTCAAGCACCGGTAATTGAAGATTCTTGCCATGCCCATGCTGGCTCCTGATTAGTAGACCTTGGAAAAAAAGCAGTTGCCATTTTGGCCGAAACTTTTTGTTAGTTGGGACAAAATGAGAAAATGTTGAAAAATGTGCAAAAAAAAATAAAAGAATACCAAGTGGGAAAATGTCGAGAAAAATGAAAAAAAAAATGAAATGTTGGGAATGAACGAAAGAAGGGCGATGAAATGTAAAACGTTGCTGCCATGCCCAAGAGGTCAGTTTTAGTCCTGTTTATTGCCTTTTTTTCTATTGCCAAATTCTAGGAAAACAATTGCATTTACTGGGCGATCTCTTGAGCTTCTTTATTTCATGGGCAATAAGTTCAATCTTCTTTATTACAATTCTTGACATTAGGACACTCTTTAAGTGATTCCGATGTTATGGCACAGTATACAATTGATTTTTTTCGAGAGTCTAGTACTATTACTGAGGCACATTTGCTCTTTCAATGATTAGATTTGTGTCCTATTTGATCCACAACTGAATAAAGTCCTTGTTCTCAAAAGTTATCTTTCTCTTTGTTACGTATCATCACAGGAAGAAAAGAAAAAAGTTCAAAAAAACTGAAAATGGACGATATAATTTTTAAGGCCCCAAAATCCCAAAATATGGGGAAAATGTTTTTGGTCTGACTCTAGTCGTGGCAGAGCAATCGTTTCATGAATTTAAGAGCCTGTCATTTCCGGCTCACTAAGTCTGGTTACGAAAATATCTCGCCTTGTGCCAAAATTTTTCCAAAAAGCGTAAAAATAGAGTGTGCTGTCGCGATCACGGTTCAATTTTGCTTGCATTGTTGCTACATTTCAGCGTTTGCCCATTTCTGTGTCTACGCTACATCTATAGCGCATTTAATGCCCCAAAGCTCACTGCAAATAAATAAGCCCAATTGTGACGTGATTGCAACAAGTTTTACATATCAACTAAGTTTTCATACAATTCTGAGGTCATTGTTTGCGTTTTTCACTTTCCAATCCTTTCATGGTCTTCATTTTGGCTCGATTCGTCCTTTTGCGCTTAATTTATTTAATTCATTCATCTTAAAGCTCTATCTCTACTCATCAATGATCAGGACATGATTCAAAAACTTGAACCCAATAGCTGGTATTAATCTGCTTGGTTTTATGTTAAAGATTGGGCCACCTAAAAGGCTCAAAGGCTAAAAGTTGGCCCTGTTTGAAGTGAGTTCATCGACTTGATATTTGATGATTGATGTTGATACCAATGGAAAACGTAGCTTGCACATCTGTTCGTTGCTCTCCTCTCTTTGGGATTGGGATGCTGATGATGGAAGACTAATTCAGAGATATGTTTCCATTTCATTTCAAAAGGGAGTGGATGTCGATGCTATCGAATCGGTGATTCAATTGTGTATGAAGGAGAATCCCAACGATCGGCCCGAATGTCACCGTTTGGATCAATACCTGACTGATATCTACCAATGTTTCCAAATGAACCGGTCGTCTTGATCAAGAGTCTAAGCTAATAATGTCATATCCTTGTACTGATAATACATAAATAGTTTTTAAGAGAATCCAGTTCTCATGAAGCTCGATGCATTTGAACAATAATAGTAATAACTCGCACTCTCAGGCTACGACCTCATCTCGTTTAAATTGCTGCGAAATCACTCATGAGAGGGATGTTGAGAGAGAGAGAGAAAGAGAGAGAGAGAAAGAGAGAGACATTGGAGTGGAAAACTGGATTCCATATAGGTCTTCAACGCTCAATTACTCAAACAATTGCTACGTCTAAGCCACTAAAAGCCACAATTTCTTCTAAACTGGTACCTAGAAAAGAAAGAATCCATTTGCACGCAGAGAGTCTTACAGAGAGAGATCTTCCCTGGTGGTTAGTTCCCATTGCCTTTGCGGTTCGTTCGTCCCATATTTATTTAGGGTGAGACGTAATAAATGAAACATTTTGGACCACAGTTGACACCCACCCAAGAGACTCGCTTGCCCTGGACAAAGAGAACCTGTCTTGCTTCAAAGCCAGCGAAACGCAGAAGCATGCAGTCGGCTTCCATGATTCGACATCAGTTTGTGCCCAAGGGCCACGCCATAAATACAACAAGAAGTAGGAGGGAAAACATACGTGTAACACAGACAGAGTGTTCTCTCCATTCAGTAATTGAGGATCAAACAATGGACTCGCGGAAGGAATCCTCATAATCACAATTAGTCATTAGAAGTGAGACGAGATTGAATCCAACCAGCACTACGCCAGATGGCAGCCCCACTTGGTGGGCCAACCTCGGCTCGGCCAACCTCAGCTCGGCCATTTCATCAGGATTTCTTTGATTACAACGTGCCTCGAACTGACCAGCCACTCAATTTGACTTCCTACGATTACCAAGAGATGGAACCATGGGATCGGGTGGAAGAGGGTTATTCAAGATTCAGTGCTTTGGAGTGCTTTCGAATCATTTGGATGAGTGTGGCCGTGCTACTGACGGGTACCTTGGTCATTCTGGTCTTTCGCAGCATTTGGCGATCTCGCCAATTCTCAGTTGAGTTCTTTCAACATCTTTGACAGACCAATGTTGTTTCCCTTTCTTCATAACACGTCCGACCATTACAGTGGGGCTTCATCGGAAGAATGGCATTTTTCTTGGCTTTCATGGTTATGAGCGACTTCTTTGACATGGTGATCTTCTTGGATTTCTACATCTTCAGGGTGGCCGTGGACTTCATCCGTTTTGGTCAAGTCTGGGCTTTTGCTTTGGAGTTCACTCATCTGGCACAACGGTTCCTCGTAGTGGGCATTGGTACGGTCTTCTTTGAAACCAATTGATCTACGAGCCACTCGATCGGATCGTAAGGCCAAACAACTCATTCTTGATGTTCCAGGTTTGGTGGAGCTCCTCCGCTTGATCAGTTTGGAATCTTTTTTCCCCACATGGCACAACCCCAAGTCATATTGGGCTGTTTATGGAGCAACGGGACTCATACTACCATTCTCGTTAATCTTGTTTAGTGCTTGGACAGGAGAGGTCACCGCCCTTCATTTCTTTGAGTTTATTCTTTTACCTTTCCTACTGAGGTATAACCTACATGCAACTTTTCAGCTAGACATCTTGACCCTTCTTATTAACGGATTAACATGGGTTCATGTCCTTGTAGTTCTGGTTTGGCATTGGCCATCTATAAGATGGCGCTCAAAATGCTTCTACACATGAACATGGAGGAGATTTTGACGGTGAAACTCACACTGTTCTATTTGTTTCTCGTCATATGTGAGAGCGTCATATTCTTCCTCATTGAGGAAATTGTTTGGGGCGTGTCGGAAAGGTCTTCACACACTACAATTCAGTAAGTAACCACAGTTTCTTAATTCGATTTGTCCTATGCAACTTCTTCGACTCCGAAGTACACTAGTACTCCACAAGAGGCACCCTGAATGAAACTCACTACATAAAGGGTCTCTGTTTTACACGTAGTAGGCAAGCGAAGATTTCAGGAGTACTGTTCATTTGTGGTTGTTAAAATGCACTAAATCAAAAATATTCCGGGTTTGCAAAAAAGCTCGTTAGCAGGCACATCAAGAAGATTTGCGTGGCTAGCAAGAGGTGTAGTTTCTAAAACTTTCAAAATCTTTGCCGAAACCAAAAGGGCCAAAAAGTTGTGACCATACCTGCCCAAAGGTTAAATATTTCTGACTCTCTTGAAATTTTTAAGCTTGCTCTCTAAACATTACTTTTATTTTACTTCAGCATCAAAAACTGTAATTGACGTAAAGAAGTGAGTTCAAATGAAAGGTCCTTACAAATATTAAAGATATGAAGAGCTTACTACAAGTTGATTTTTTTTGGTTGGGGGTGCTAGGGTCGGAGGTTGCATCTCGCCCGGCCAGCTAAGCCTACCATCACATCGTCCATTTTCCAAATTCCGATAGACAGTTTCATGTCCGGTATCAGTTTGGTTCTCCGTCTGTGGGTGTAGCTAGCGTCTAGAAGTTTCCTTGAGAAAGGTCGGGGAGGAGAATCGAACCGGGGACCTCTCTCTCATGATAGGAAACTCCGCCAACCACTACACCACATCTCCTCCCTTCAGTTTGCAATTTAATGTTGAATAGGTTATAAGCCTATGGCCCAAATGAAAAAGAGAAGTGTTGGACACTAAGTTTGTTTTCTTCATTTTAATGAAGGCCCAAGGAACTTCATGAAACTCCAATACCTCGAGAACTGTTGCAAAGGCACTCGAAAATCAGAGCCCATAGGCAAGCATGTTTAAACCCCGATATTTTTGAACATATGCTCATGTGACTTGTTCAGCTTCCTGACTCAAGGCCTAGCTGCCCTTAATCTTCCTTCTCGTTGTCTGATCCATGTCTAAACTTTACATGGTATCTATTTTTTAGGTCCTTTACTCTTTTCTTCACATCATGTGCTCTGAGTGGGCAATCAATTAACAATATAGTGTCATGGCAGAAGTTAACTCTTTTTGATTGGAAATTGTCCAATCGAATGGAACATTGATTTTTCTGTCTCGGAAGGTCAAAGATTATTCCAATGTCTCAGTTTTATGGTAAGCTGCCTATAGAACCAAGCTTTCTTACCGTACAGGGTGATTCAAAACAAACGGAACAGAAAACCAAGTGTTGGTCTTTGAAATAGCTGAGCTCGCTGAATGCCCATGAAGCTCGAAGACGTGGTCACCAGTGGTGCCAGGTCGACAGAAACGTTGGAGGCTGAATTCATGCTCAAAAGTAGCTACTTGAAAACCTTCATTGAAGAGAACCTAAGATCGAACCCTGGGGAACACGTGACTTGACATCATGTATATCACTAAGAGATCCCTTAACCTTAACAATTTACTTCCTATCATTAATGAAGCTTCTTATCCAATTGAGAACCTTGCCTTGGATCCCAATGTCATGAAGCCTATTCAACAAAAGGCCATGATCTACTTTATCAAAGGCCTTGTCAAAATCAAGATAGACAACATCAACTGACTCATGCCTTTAAGTCCCTCAATGACCTGCTCTAAATGCTCAATCAGTTGGGTAATCGTGCTAAAATGTGCTCGAAACCCGTGCTGGCTAGGCGGAAGGACTTCATTGACTTCAAAAATTTCAACAAGTTTGGACTTCATGATCTTCTCAAACACCTTCGCAATATTGGAAGTGAGAGAAATCGGCCTATAGTTACTGGGGAGCGACTTATATCCCCCTTTACAAATTGGAACAACGTGAGATAATTTTAGTGACGATGGAAACTTGCCCTGATCCAAGATGCAACGCATCAAGAACGAGAAAACAGGAGCAAGAACCAGTGAGCATCTCATCAGAAACTGAGATGTCATGCCATCAGGACCAGGAGAACTTGAAAGCCTCAAGCCCTTGATGGCCTCTAATGCATCTTGATCTGTGACTACAAGATCATCTAAACGCTCAACTTGACTGACCTTGTCAATCTCAACAGACTCATCTTCAGAGCAATGAGCTGTTGCTTCTGAACTCAGTGGGGTTGAAAACACACTGGAGAACTGATCTCCAAGCATGTTAGCCATAGTCTCTACATTGCTAATGGCTTCCCCATCATCCTCAAAAGGCCCAACAGGGTGTTTCATTTTTCTCTTAGAGTTCGCATAAGAGAAAAAAGCCTTCGGATTCGACCTGACCTCCTGAACCACCTTACTCTCAGTTTGTAACTGGTCATATTCGATGGAGGCCTTAATCGTACCCTGAACTAGGTCCAACTTTTTTTGGAGACTACCAACAATGACTGGATTCGAAGTGCACATCAGCCTTTTTACCAGTTTACAACTCTTTTTGAACAAAGTCTTCCTACACTTTGGATTTTTTGTCCGTGTACCACCTTTCGGCACACATTTCGAGATTGCTAAACTAAAGCAAACTTCCTTAGAAACGGAAACTAATTTATCAATGGTTGTAGACTAGAATCATTTTGCCTTAGGTTACATCGATGGACGATTCCTGTTTCAGAATTGAAACCAGGTTCAGTTCTTCTAATCAATCTATAATCAATGGCCAATGTTCATCTTTGAACTTGAACTTGGCCAGACCAACCTTTTTGACCGGTTTTACTCTAATGCACGCCGGCTTTTGAGTAATGATCGACCCTATCTGAAGAACATAATCATTTGACAGATTACTCGGCGTCACATGGACATACTGGATCAGATCAGGGTCATTGGAAAAGACCAATTCGAGAACGCTATTCTCTCTAGTGGCTACACCAACATGCTGGGAGAAATTGAGCAAGATCGCAACCTCCTCCAGCTTTTCGATCAACTGAGATGTCGATTTCGAAATGGGAATATACCCATCAGGACTAACCTCCCACTCTACAACGCTAGCCGGAAAATTAAAGTCCTCTACAAAGAAAACTCTCGAGCAAACTGCCTGATCCAACTCTTTTCCAGTGAATTGGAGAGCTGACATAAAAGAGCTTACTGAACGAGAAGGGGGTCTATACATTGTTACAAGAGACAGATCAAGCCCTCGGATATGACAAATTAAGGCCTCTACTTCTCCATTCGACATTTGTACATGACTAATGTGCAAATAATTCCTAACATATAGGCATACGCCCCCATGTGGGAATATGGGATTATCAGGGGCGTACTCTTTCACAACGAACTAAGTCGAAACCAACTATGGTTAGTTCTTCGTCTAAGATCCCTGGCCGAAGTCAGATTTCTGTTATAGAGATTCATGAAATCTCTCTCTCAATGGCTAGCTCTTCTAAGATCTTAATTTTTGTGCTGTCTTTTTCAGAAATCAGACAATGCACGTTCAAATATAGCCCTTTTACGGGCCTCTCTTTTGACGGACCAAGTTCACCAGATCTTGGACCATCCTCTACAGCCGTAAGAAATCCCCCTTATCAACAAATGTACGTTCTACTGGAGGCAAAGCATAAGCTAATGGGGATGGTTGGGTAGCTACATTAGAATAGGAACGAATTTTGGAATAGGGGTGGGGCAAGGAATATTAGGGAGGAGAGTGTTTATAGGAGTAGGGGTGGATTGGGTATTTGAAGGAAGAGGAGGGAATTGGGAGAGAGGGTGGGGGGTAGGAGGAGAGGGAGGGAGGAAGCTAAACGGGTAAAGGAAGGGGGTGGGGTGGGATTAGGTTTAGGAATAGGGTCAGCTCTAAAACTACGAAACTGAGCTATCCTATTTCTCGCCTTTCTTTGCGTCCCTTCTACGTGGACGGAGGTACACCGTACATTAAAGCACGTCTTAAGTCTCATGGACTGACGGCACATGTACGGGTGAAAAAAAGGACAATCTACCTTAGAACATTCCTTCTTACTATTGTACTTCTCAAGGCCGAACTTGAGAAGTTTTTGACACCATTTAGGGTGGTCAAACTGACAGCCTTTTCCTTCTTCAGGACAAGGCTGCTTTCGATAAATAGGACAGACTAATTTCTCTACAACTGTCTTTTCCTGCGCTTTTTCAAGAGGAGATACTACTTCAACCTCTACGTTGGTCAAAATAGTCGACTTCTCAACTACTGAGTGAGCCTGTTCTTCAAGCACCACCCTGGTTTCATCAACCCAAGCAACTAAAGCCTCTATAAAACTATAAAAAAGGCCTATTGACTACGGAAGGATCCTTCCTAGCTAAGACCAAGTCCAAACATTGTCTAGCCTCTTTGGTGACTTTTCCAAAAATGGTTTCCATCATGAATGCAGGAGGAACTATCTATGAGCAGCAAAATCAAGAGACTAAGAAAAAGAGAAAAACGTAAAGAAACTAAAAGGCAATGCAATCTTGTCCTGAGATGCAGGTCAACGAAGCAAAATAGGAATGAACTACTTCACATCAAACTAAATATACAAATCTAAGATGTAGATAGAATACAAGAAGTAAGGGACAGAGAAAAACAAGGGTTCAAGAACATGTGTAAACTAGGAAAACAGCACAAAAACACAGAAATAAACTCAACAAACTGGTCTAACACAAATTGAAATCAATACACTAATGAACGATAAATCTAACTGTCAAGGACCAATACAATCAAACTAAAGAACTACACATAACGATTTGAAACTAGAAGTACTACAATACAAATCAGAGAGAAACTGCTAAAAGCTAAACATAAACATAAATGAGCAATAAACTTATTAGGTCTTAAAGTAATTACGTCTTACCGAAGAGCCGTGAAAAACCAAACCTAATTGAGTGAATGAATGGCAATTCCCATTCATTCACCCACGCACAAACACCACGAACACTACACGTGCACAGCAACCAAGGAGCAACAGAGGAAGTCACACCTTGGTTCGAAATTCCTCGGAGATAAGAACAGCAATAAACTAGAAATGCGACTGCTCTCAGCGAGCTCCAAAATAGAAATGACAAATTCCTGCAAAGAACAATCATTAAATGCATTCTTGTAATATGAGAGCTTAGCCATAATTCCAGTTGGAAGATATTGGCATCCTCAATGTTTCAACCAAGAGAAAGCCCCATTTCAATGATTTTCAAGGACCAAAAATAGAGCGTCCTCTTTTAAAGCCAGGCACTAGAGGACTCCCTTTATGCTCTCAACTTCCGCTAGGGGGATCCGTGTTTTTGTTGTGGTTAAATCACAAGAGTCCATTTGCCTTTTGTGTCTTAAAATTGAAAAACTTTAGTCGCGAACGCATTCTCTTTTTAAAATGATCATTGGCACAACTTTTTGTGTCATGGGCATTAAACTGGCAATCATGAACTTTTTTTAAGATCTCAAGACAGATAACTATTCAATCATGTGCTGTTAGAGTTCCGTTGATGCTAACAAATCTTTTGGGGGGACGCAACAAGTGACGCCTTTGTTTTTGAAACATCTTACACTGTGAGCGATATCTAAAACTCAACAAATGCTTAAACATTAATACAAGTATTGGAACATGAACCAATTTGGGAATATTTGTATCCCTTGCCCGTAAGAGTATAGAGAACAGTTACCGTGGTGCATGGATCCTCCATTTTGGTTTATAACAGCTCCAATTTGAGGCCTGAATCTAGCACTTGCTCTCTTCATTTGATCTTTGAGGAGAGAATGAAAGGAATGGCATTTTTTTTAGGTTAGCTCATGCTTGTTGGTACTAGCACGTCTATTAGTCTCCTTTTAAGTTGTCTGTCAACGATAAAAGTCGCAGGGATTACAATCAGATGAGTTACAGGTCCGTAGATCTGCGAAAACCCGAGTCAGCCTGGTCTTAAGAAGCCCATTTGAGTTAGAGAGTCGGCTCTCAATCATTCTTGTTGAGCCATTGGATCCTTTTTTTTGTTTGACCTTTCGCTCACCCACTGACTATTAGCCCAAATCTGAATCCTCCAAGGCCTTACGCTAGTCGAGTCCAAGCTAATTGGTGGATTTAGATTACAACTTGACCGGCAGCTGTAACAACTCTATGGGCGAACCTGTGGTCATTCATGAGGGTGAGGTGAGAATTATTGATGGCTGGGATAAAGGAGCGGGAAAATCTCTTCATTGGGACATTGCTACATGCCCGTTCGCTCGTACACATATGTACGCAGAAACGGGGACGTACCAGACACCCATCAACAGAGAGTGGGCCGAGCGAGAGAGTTGTCTTTAGACTTTGTAAGAAACAAAAACAAACTCCAAGGTAAGTAACTCAGAAATTGAGGAATTGGCTTTACCGGTGTGAATAAAAATGGGTAGCTTGCCTTTTCCATGATTGTAGGTAAATAAAATCCTTTAAATCAGACTTCCCATAACCCAAAGTACTTTCAGTACACTAAGCCATAATCGCATCATAGCGTAAGCCTAACGATAGTTTTTTTTTATCCTGCACCAAAATGGCATTATATTGAAATGGCGCTCCCTGAACCACTGTACGTTCATTGTTGCCGTTGTACTGTCTTTCTGCAATGTCCATTTCCAGACTTATCTACATGGTGCGGGACGGAGTCCACGAGATGGCCCACTTTTTCTACCCTATTGGCTACTTTCTTTTCTTGGCGTCAAGAAATGGAAGTACATGTTGGCGCTTTTTACCCGCCTTGAACAACCCCTCCTGGAGCATGTTCCAAAGCCAACGATTGGAAGATCTCATTCGAGCAGAAGAGGGCGAGGCCGAAACCGAGCTCGACAGTTTGGTGTGCTCGCATCCCAATGGTCCGTTGGACAGAGGCGATATCGAACCGGAAGACAGATTGTTGGTCTCCACCCGCCGTTAATCAGGAGATTGGAGGTTCCCACACCACCACAATACATCGAAGACATCAAAGTTGGAATGAGCATGATCTTGACGAATTCAATACCAATATCAATACACGTACATACAAAACACGAAACCACGTGACGTTCAATGTGTCCTTACAAAATACCTGTTTCTTCTGGTCCCAAAAGTGCCTGCTTTCTCGCGAGCAAGTACCATATTTGGCCATTGAGCCTCAACTGCACAACTAGTGAACAGGTATGATAAATGGATTGAGAGGCCCCAGGATTGCGTCCTCGGGCTTTCTTGATTCATCAACCAGCATTCATGGCACATATATGGAGGCTTCGAATCAAATGTTTGTCATTAATTTTGAAATCTGAGACCGTGATTGAAACAACTCTTCGTCTGGAAAACGAGTCCTTGTCGGGCGGGCTCTTTCAAATCAAAAAGGCAGGATCGTTTGCTCCATCGAGAGGATCATCGTCATCATCATCATCATCATTATCATCATCATTATCATCATCCATGCTTGTCAGGTAGGTATGATGTGTGTGCTTCTTGCACTTCCACTCCTTCCTTTGCTACATGCCATGCTCCCTTTCGACAACCAGGATCCACCTGTGTCTTCCATAGTACACTAAGCCTGTCCCTCAAGCATTGGGAGTGGGTGAGTGTGTATGATTTGGACGGGAGAGGCTCTTGAAGGTGGGGAGCTTCATCGTGACAGGGGAGAGAGAGAGAGAGAGAGAGAGAGAGAGAGAGAATCGGCCTGAAGTGCTCGTACGCGAAACCCAAGTCGTCTTGGCCCATAGACTCCGACCAAAGCATAGGGATAGGTAGGGAAGGACCTGGTTGGTGCTGATGATAAGTTTTGCTCTATCTAGTAGTACCTTAAGTTCGAAAATCTGCACTGCGCAGTGCAGGCAGGGCTGATGAGTGGACCTCATCGACGAAAGCAACGAAGAAGTCGGTTTTATGGTTTTATCGTACCTATTGAAAAGGAGTCTATTCGTGGGATGTGTGTCACCCCAGAATTGGACTACTCAGAGGAATCATTGAGCACCACCTTGAGCTTTGCATTTTGGTGATTCATCGTCATCTCCCATTGCTTGTCCAGAACAACCGCAAGGACTCACTGAATGTTACCAATGGTCTGCGATAACAAATAGTCTTTATCGAACTAGATTGGCAGAGCGGCACCGCGGGTCCTCCTGGTGGGTAAGTCGTAAGAAGTCGCCAGGAGGTGGAGAACCCAGGAACCACCGCATTAGAGGTTGAGAGAGGCCTCGCCGGAGGATTTTTCCGATACGAGTTCCTGTTCGAATTGATCATTGATTTCCTCGATTGTCATGATTTCAGCTTCCCATTTGACCTCCTCCTCTACCATGTCTGAAGAGGCACGTTCGACGGGTTCGTCCCCTTCCAAGTCCACATCCTGGGTCAAGTTCGACGAGGGTGAGAGTCGTGGACGAGGGGTCCCTGAGGCCCATGACTCGGCTGCTGCCAAAACCACTCCCTCCCACTCGAGCAGTTCCGGAGTGAGCTCAGTGCGCGGGTCCGTGAATTCGCTCTCGTCGGCTCGTCAATTGCAGTTGGATCACGAACGTCAGAGCGGTCAGAGCCATGTCATTACTACACAGCCCGAGGGAGCTTCGTTGGACATCAGCGAAATTCAGGTGGGTGGAGAGGAATGAAAGATGACATACCGTGCCACATGCCACAAGCGAGTCTGAGGGATGCTATTATCTGCAAACAAATAACTAGGTTGTGGATGAGCAAAGCTTGCGTCGGAAGGCCTCCTTGGCTCCCGGTTCCAGTCAGCACAAGAGTCAAGCCAGCGTTAGTAATAATGGGCACGAACCACCCCCGAGGGTGGAACGCCTCTCCAGCCAATCCTCTTCCATGGATAACGTGAACTTAAACGATGAGCAACTGGCCTCAGCCGGGCTCCGACAAGTCCCGCGAGGAAAACAATTTGGTACGAGCCACCTGCATGCCGTATGTTACCCTCTCCTTTTCCATGGATTTTTTTAGCCGGTTATTTACTGGGTAGTCAGCAGTCCAAGCTACATACCTAGATCATCGGTCGAGTTCCCATACGTAGACTACTGAACTAAAGCCAGCCCATGATTATTTTGCACCCACAGAAAACGGTGAAGTCATCGTGACCCTGTTGCCTGTTAATGAACGCTTCCCATGGGTGTCACCCGCCAAATTTCGGCCCGAATTAGTGCCTGAGGAGCTGATGGCCCCCATCCTGACCCTGACAGTGGAGGAATATGTGAACACGCTCGAGAAGCTGACAACGGACATGCGGTTCATACTGTACAACATCATGTACAAAAGGATCCTCGTGATTTGGATCGCCACGGCCTTCATAATTCTACTGGCTTTGCTCTTCTCAGGCTATCAGGTCAGTTTCAAGAATGAACTGGGGCGAGAATTCAAGTCAAGAAAGTTCTCTTTTCTGACAGACTCTGTGAGATTGTGAAAAAATATATCGTTTTTTCATATTAGACTGAGCGATTCTTTTGCCAGATTCGGATCCGAATCGTATTATTGGGTAGCAATTGTCAGATCCGTTTGGGATTGTCAAATCTTGTCAGATCTAATGTACGGCTCGATTGCAAAATACCATCATAAAATCGTGACAATTTTTTCAGGGGGTGGAATTATTTGCTTGCGGAGTACTCTGGTTGATCATGAATGCTTCGGCTATTTTCGTTTGCATGTGGATCAAACTCAAGGTATGAAGATTCGATTCACACATATGCCACACGTATTCCACAATCCGACCTGGTCATCTCTGCTAAAGGGTGTTTGCCATTGAGGCCTATCTCAAATCCCGAACCCTTTTTTTTTTGGATTATTCCAGCTTAATAAGAAACTTGAGAAGTGCATGTCCTCCGTGAATGCGGGTCTGCAGAAGCACAAGATCATCCTGGGAGTGGACGATCGCGGGAAGCTCTCCTGCCACAAGGTCAACCTCTGCTTCATCTACTTCGAGTCCTCTGATTGCATTAAGCGACTCGAAGCGATTCTCAGCGAGAAACCCGAGGATGGGCCCCCCTCCGCCCAAACCAATGGCGGATTCGACCGCGAGGCCTACTTGAAGGACGTCGAGCAATTCGAAGACGTGGAAGTGGTGGTGGCGGGGCGGAATTCGGTCAAACTCGACCGAAAACACGAACGAGCCGAAAAACTGTACTTGCACTACATTCAGCGATGGGCCAAGGACTATCTGCGACGTCGATTGGACTGGATGGTGGAGGATTTATATGGAAACGCCGAGTATGCGGCCAATACGAATCCGCGGCATTTGAAGTCGGCCTTGTGTCCTTGTCAGGTGAGCGTGGTATGCACAATGCTGATTGGTCTAATTCCCCGGCAGGCTCGCAGTTCATTGTTGAAACCACTCGAGCATCAAAACGATACAATCGAGTATTGGGACATTGAATTGATGAATTGATTTGGTTCCTTTTCAGTACATTGAGGAGCATCTGAGAAACAAGCGGGTCCGTGAATCCTTGAATCCGTGTATTGTCACAGCCAATCCGTGTCATTGGTGTGATTAATCACCTCCACCCTACCTACGCCCTGAACATCAATTCAATCCGCTTCCCCAGAACAACATTATCCAATCCTTTTTTAATCGCAAGAACCACAAGAAGTTAATCGACAGTTCTAGCCCGATTATTCGACTTAGATTGAAGAACTCGGCCCCACAAAATGCCGATTTAATAATCAAATATCCAACATGAACTTGGACAGTGCGACAACATATAAATAGTATAGTATAGATAATATATGCCACATCATTTTTCTCTCATGATGTTCGGTGTGCCTTGTCCGATCCCTTCTCTTTCGCATTCTCCAGTTTAGCAATCCGCGATCCAAATTGAATGGCTCGCTTGGGTTCCAGGGCAGTTTGACGTAGGCCTAGTTTCCAGGCCAATGCGCGCAGCAGGATCTTGTCGCCCAAGCCACGAGGCATGTCCAGGCGTGTCTGAAATTGCGCATCTCGTCAGCTCATGTATCTCCAAATCTTGGGAGATGGGCCAATTTTCAGGCATCAAACTCTTACCCGGACAGCAATGGGAACGGAAGAAGCGAGGAAATTGACCAAGTTTTCATCCAGGAACGGCATCCGCGCGGCAATCCCGTGATCCGACAATATTCGATTGTCACGCCCCAAGTTCCGCTCCGAGATCCGCGCCAGTTCCATGTCCATCTCGTTTTGAAGTCCTGATAAGCCTTCTCTTTGATATCGGACTCGGTGACGGGAATATCCTCCGAACTGCTCATCCGCTCCCATACCTAACTAACGAGGGCAGGTCAACTTATTCGTCGTCACATCTACGTGCAATATCTGTGCGAATCCAGGTACTGGACCCACTGACCTAGTAAGAGCACTCTCGCCGTAGTGGACCCACGGGCAGCGAACCAAAGGGCGCAACCAATACTGTCGTCCAGCACAGAGGTCAAGGGATAGAGTAGCTTCTTAAGGCGTTTCTCCCGCATGGCCATCAGCTCCGCTTTCGTCACATCAACGGGCACGAAATTGAACCGTCGGGTCGGGTATAGTTCCTGAGCGAAGAGAGATGAATGCGGTTGAAAGAGATCCGCAGTATTTGGAAGAGACAAGTCCACCTCAATGTGATCTGACCTGGAGTTCTTGTAAGGCTTGCAGCCCGGTGAGACGGTCGGGCACGAGAAAGCCGGGCTGGCCTGGCGAATCGGACTTTTGAAAAGCCACATTCATGAGATCAATGCTCTGTTCTATGGGGAGGACTTGGCAGAGTAGAGCGGTTATCAGCACCGAGTCCAAGCCGCCCGAGAAGAGCACGCCTACACGGGCGCACACGCATTTCGAGGGACGGGGCTGGGACTGGCGACACCGGTGGCACTGAGCGGGTTGCGCTTGAGCCCGGATGCGAATGGATGCGGACAAATGGGATTCCAAAGGCTCTACGTAGGTAGTCTGATAGAAGCGTAAATACTCGGCCAAGACGTGAGGCCCAACCGAAGGCGAGCCTGGGTCCACATCGGCGGGTAGAAAACCGGGCGGTGTATGGGTGGAAACCACGCTCGTCAACGAAACGGTCGAGGTGAGCGTGCGCTCAGCCAGGACGAAGCGAGCGTCTAAATGGGCCGCGGTGGCGCCAGCATCCGGTCGCCAAGCATGAATTTGGATGGAAGCGGGCTGGCCCAATGAGGCTGCTAGATCCAGCTGGTAGATGCCCAGGGCGGGCAGCTCGAAGGCGTCCACCTCGGACGGATCCACCACGGAACTCAAGAACAAGCGCCGGGGATCCCGTCCCATCAATAAGCTATGCCGCCCCAAGGGATCGCGTCCGAACCAGATCTTGCCCGACGCCACCCGCCAATACACGAAGGCAAACGGTCCCTGGATCTGGCCCAGTACATCGGGCACGTGCTCATCCGCAATCTGGTTGCCCTTGTCCGAGGCCTGGAGCCGCGCCAGAATGACTTGGGTATCGTTCTCGTGGGCGGGCACGGGGGGCAGGCCGCCAAACACATCGCCATTCCATAACCACACGTGGCTTCGGGTGGGGTCCAGACGGGGCTGAAGCACGGGCTGGCGGCCTCTCAACCAGAGCAAGGTGGCATAGAAGTGGCACACCAC
This sequence comes from Tigriopus californicus, assembly GCF_007210705.1. Lineage (NCBI taxonomy): Eukaryota > Metazoa > Arthropoda > Copepoda > Harpacticoida > Harpacticidae > Tigriopus > Tigriopus californicus. The sequence goes on along the minus strand of NC_081449.1, from coordinate 16,203,744 downwards.
GGGCTGGTGCGGGCAGGCTAGCTTCACGGCGTTTTGACCGTCAGGTCCGCGGTGGGCCAAGAGGGCTTGCGTGCCCGACAAGTCAAGGCGGGGGCCATTCACAGTGGGGTTCGAGGTGGGTCCTCCCTGGCCCTGATCGTGGTCGGTATAGCACAAGATGCCACACATGCTCCTGAGCAATCCGAGGCCGGTAACGAAGGTTTCTCGGAGCCAACGACGTGGCCGGGCATGAGGTTGTGTGACTGTAGAACGAGTACATTGTGCGTGTACCTTCCTTCTATCCACAGATGTACTACAAACAATGGACATCTTCTACAGTCACACAACCTCGTTGGCTCAGAAAAACCCGGCAACTCAAGTTTAGCATAAGTTTTACCCACGCGTCCACGACCGGTTGTTGTTGAACAGAAATTCGCAATCAAGCGGAGATGGCAAAGCCGGGCAAAGCTGACTGGTGACGACAGCCTTTAGCTAGTCACAGGCCGACTTCTAAGATAAGTCAGTAAAATACAGAGTATGACATTAAAAATAACAAAACACTAAAAAATTCAACCCAGCCCCAGATTATTCTCTGTTTGTAGATAAAAGCGGTTGGAGGTGGTTTGTCAACAAACGAAAAAATAAAAAACGGAGAAATTGGCATCGGCCAGGTAAAACTTTGAGATGTTGAAGTCAATTCAAATGTCGAAAAATGTTATTGCCACATGACATTATGCCTAATGCTTAAGTAGTAATTTCAGCTGTGTTATAAGAATGGACAGTGTTCTGGATGATTTACTCCTACGGGCACGATTACGTGTTGCTGTCTTTCAATTGTTTCTGTGACTATCACGTAGAATAGTGATAAGTGATGATAACTGATAACTAGACTCGTACAAAATGTTCGTATGTCGAGGAAAAATTCGAGATGGTTTTACAACTTTAGCTTCCGTTCGCAGTCCACATCTCTAGAAGTCCGTGGTTGAGGTTAACAAAGAATTGCCCGGAAGAGTGAATTAGTAATAAATCAAAGAAATGCTGTCCAAGTAAAGACATAGTGTTTCTGTCAATTTATGACCGATACAGCAAAGAAGTTCTAATCTTTTATGATAGTGCAGTACAAAAGGGACTGAACATATTTGAATGACTTTTTGCTTCCTTTTTCAACACGTTTATATTCTAATGTCTTTTCCTCAACACTGCAAAATTATATGCTCTAAACTAAACTAAAACTTAGAGGCATGTAATGTTTCCAGCTGGCACATTGATGATTTGTTAATTATTTCTTAAAATTGGCTTTACCCTACCAAAAAGAATTTCAAAGGTAAGCATACTTTTTGTTTTAAGCTATTAGCAACCAGTGGTGGGCATCATTGTTTCAAAAGATAATTTTGTCATGCGTTAAATCTTTATTTAAACTTTAACAATCGTAATCCTTAATTCATTACTTTTGATCAATGCAAAATCCCATTTGAACACACACCTTAATTTACTTGAATGAGAATGGATAAATATGAGATTTTGATGTCTGCATTTGTAATACATAAAGTTATATTTTTCACTATTGGAGGAGAATAGAGAATAGAAAAAGCATTTTCCCCAGGATGATCAAATACTTGCTCTACGCCTAGTAATCGTGCATAAGAAATATATTTAAAAGTAACATTCATTGTTCAATTTTCTGCCCTCAAATATTCGTAGGGCTTATGTAGGCGTTGATCCAGTAGCAAGATTTAAGTCAGACTTGGACAAGTTTGTGACTAAAATTCCGGATCAACCTTATATTTAAGGATTAGCCAGATCAGCCAACTCCAATTCGTTGGTCGATCAAATAAGAAATATAAATAAAAGTCAAGCAAAATAAATAATCTTCTCGTCTTGAACTGCTGGGATTCCAATCCCCGTAGCGGTAAGGAAGTCCGCACAAAAAAAAAAAAAAGAATATTTTGGAAGTTCATGTTAGAAAGATTATATTCGAAGAACATTCAAAGACTCATATT
>NC_081449.1:16077777-16201724 GCF_007210705.1 Tigriopus californicus | reverse complement strand
GTTCCATCTGACGAAAGTGCAACCTGAATCATTTGTCAGACTTGAACCGTTACCCCCAAAAACTAAACGTTATCAATACACATACTTTTGGAGAAAAAAATGGCCTAATACTGCAAAAAAAACTGTTTTGTACGATTGTCTGAAACTTAGTAAAAATGACGTGAAAAAGAATGACGAGGGTACGAGTGATCAAGGATAAAGAGTTGTTTGGTTCTTATCTTTTTTTCAATTTTACTTAACATTGACAAGTATACTTTTTATGGTTTGAAAAAAGTTAACATAAGGCTTAAAGTATTCCACTGGTTTTGGCGAAAGGAAAATCAAGGTTACACTGTGAGTCTAACTTGTGGATTGCCGTCATGCAACTAGTGATGTCATACGTCAAAGAAAATGTAAATTTATAAACATTATTGCAGCCCCCTATGTACATTCGTTTAACCCCATCACTGGCAAATAAGTTACTGCTTTTGAGACAGAACTTTAAAAAAAATCGGGCAGGACAGCTTTTACAATTATTTTTTCCCTCACTTGAAACCGAAGAAAGTAACGATAACATGAGGGCTAAACAACTCGTTCATTTGAAGTTGATTTTGTTGCTTTGTAAGTGGTCGCGTGGCTGCTTAAGGTAAGACCCATTTGTTCTTTAGCTTTCTCTTGTTCCTGTCACGAGTAGTTGAGTCTTATGTCTTTTATTCTTATGTTCATGTCGTATTTGACTTTTTTGTCCGTCAATATTTTTTTCCCAGTTGTAGGTTATTTCACGTATTTTTGATTTAAGGAGTATTTCATTGTTTGATTGTTTAATCTGTTCATTTCCTGTACTTGTAAATGTAGTTTTCTTTCTCGTTGTATTCAAACATTTTAGTTTCACATTTTCAATATAAAATTAGGTTCTAGAACCTTCTTTTGTTCTATACAATTCCATTGGTTTTTGCTGTGTTTGTTGTTGTTGTTGGTGCTTGTTTGAGTTGGTGTATGCTGGGTGAGGCTAGGACAATTCCCTCGATGAGGGCTCAAAAAGTCTCATTATCGCTTCACTTAACATTGGATCCTCATTGGTAAGTGAAAGTAGAAATTCGGGTGCCAATGACCCAGAATATCAATCTCTCCTAGATGCTATCTTGTCTGGAGATCCCATAATCCCATTTAAAAAGTGCGTGGTCTAATCTGATAATCATTGAAGGCCTTGTCTATGTTGGTCACCGAGCCATAATTCCTTACCCAATACGCTCAAAGGTACTTCGTAACCTCCATGAGGGCCACCAAGGGATTGACGCCACTCAACGCTTAGCTCGTCAGTCAGTATACTGGCCTGGAATAAACCCTGCGACAAAAATTTTGATCGAAAGTTGCTCGGCATGTCAACACTCACGCCTTTCTCAAACAAGGGAACCCTCAATGGCTGATCCAATCCCTGACACCGCCATGGACGAGATCACCACCGACCTATTCGAGCTCGAGGGTCATTTCTTCCTTGCCACAGTCGACCGCTACTCTGGCTATCCATTCCTACATTGTTGGACAGGTGCCCCCCTCATCTAATCAAGTTATTCTCGAGCTCACCACCATTTTTACATCGTTTGGTGCTCCATTTATTCTTCGCTCTGATAACGGATCCCAATTTTCGCCCTTGTCTTTTAGGGAGTTCATTTCCAAATGGAACATTTCATGGCATCCAAGTTCACCATACAACCCCAAATCGAATGACTTGGCCGGGCGAACAGTTCGTAATCTAAAATAAACTCAGCAAAACTCCGTTGAATGTTGGCGGAGTTCACTTCGGCGGAAATCCCCGGGCGGAAAACCACTGGCGGAGATTACTGTCGGCGGAAACCGATGGCCACCTTTCTTGATATCCATGAAGTCCTTCCTCCTAGCCAGCATGGCTTCCGAGCACATTTTAGCACGGTTACCCAACTGATTGAACATATAGAGCAGGTTATTGAGGGACTGGAGAGCCATGAATCAGTCGATGGAGTTTATCTCGACTTTGCCAAGGCCTTTGACAAGGTAGATCATGGTCTTTTAGTTAACAGGCTCCATGAGATTGGGATCCAAGGCAAGGTTCTCAATTGGTTAAAAAGTTTCATTTGTGATAGGAGTCAATTGGTTAAGGTTGAGGGATCCTTTAGTGACATACATGATGTCAAGTCGGGTGTTCCTCAGGGCTCCATTTTGGGTCCTCTCCTTATCTTCATTGCTCCGCTTCAGAAGCTTGGTAGTAGTAATGTCAGTATCTCTTCCTATGCTGATGATACAAAATTGGTAGTTGGGAGGAACAGTCAGAATTCGGGTTGTCTGGTAGAGGTTCTGTACAGTGTTCAGAGAAGGTACGAAAGGTATTTGATATTGTACGTTTTCAAAACCATTCATGAGCTTTGTCCCAACCACCTAGGATTTAGGGTCAATTGTAGTGACCGTAGTGGTTTAACGTGCGTTTTGAGAGCACCTTCAAGCCCTCGAGAATCCAGGCTAGTTAAAACAATGAAATCCAACTCTGTTTTTTCTCGGGCTCCTTCATTGTTCAATTTGCTGCCCTCAAATATTCGTAAGGCGTATGTAGGAGTTTCCCAAGTCTGACTTCAATCCTGCTACTGGATCAAGTTTTTGACTAAAATTCCTGATCAACCTTCTGTTAAGGGCTTGCCAGATCAGCCAACTCTATATATTATTTGATCGACCAACGAATTAAAGGTAGATAGATAGATTTATTTCAGGAACACATGATTGGATAATGTCGGCATTTTATCTTTGAGTTAGCATCTTGATATATCAAAAATTTCATGAGCGACTATCTATGTCATGTCTTCTTTAACTTGCCCAGGTCCTGGTGAAAACATGCTTTTGCTTAACCAGAACCTGAGGAATTACATGAGACCTGCTCAATATCTTTACCTCCATTATCTACGAGTGGAGTATTTAAAGGAGTTGACCCAAATGTCATTGAGCGGAATTTCATTCTGTTCAGGGCCATATTACTCCTAGTTACCCAAGAGTAGATTCGATCTAAGTCCTTAGAGGAAAAACGCAATTTTCCAGCGTGTTTCGGATGTGTCTGAGATTTAGAAGGACTTGGGATAAGGGCTAGGAAAAATGAGAAATTGCAGCAAATCAGATAAACCACACGATTTCCTGAAGGAGACATTGGGAATCCTCCTATTATGTCAAAATTGAGGATTTCTAACGGACGAGATGCCCGCTCATTGGTGCCAAAATGGTGAGGGGGCCCGACATCTTTGCAGCCAAACTTGCATAGATAGCATTGCGCTGTATGTTGCCACACAGATGATTTCAATGTAGGGTGAAAATATTTGGTGGAAATGTCTTGTAACATTTTGGCCCGAGATTTATGAGACCCCATCGAAGAGTAGTGATGAAGAAACAGTAGGTGGGGAAGAAATGATTCAGGCAGAACCAAAAGTAAACGGTTGTTAGGACCTTTACGATAGAGTAAGGTGTTGACCACGCAGAAAGGAGATGCCTTGTGAGTGCGCTGTAAAGACATTTTGGTCAGAATATTTTGCCAGGCCATATCCTGTTCTTGAGCCTCTTGTAATTGTGCCATAGAAACAGTCCCAGAGTGGACGACCGTCGAACCAGACACCATAGTTCAGAGAACGAAGACCATATAACAGAGCTAAACACTCAATACGATAGATGGAGTAGTTGGACTCTGCTTTGGCGAGCTTCCGGGAAATGAAGGCAACAGGGGCTATGACTTCATCTGGCAATATTTGATTGCAAACAAATCCAAGACCAGTAATGATACCATCGGAATAACATGAAAATGGGAGATCAGGTCGAGGCAAGAACAACGTCGTATTGTTTGCCACCATTTGCATTAAAGCAACAAAAGCATTGTCGTGGATACTGCTCCAAGAAAACTTATGCTGAAGAGATAAATCATAGAGTGCTTTGGCCACGCGAACGAAGCGAGGAAAGAATCGACGATAGAAAGTCATAAACTTGCCAAAAAACTAACGACTTTTCTTGCCGTTATTGGGCCCAGGTAGTCTTGATAAGCTCGAATTTTAGCGTTCGGAACATTCATAGAGTCATTTGTTTTTGCGGACTTCCTTACCGCTACCGGGATTGGAATCCCAGCAGTTCAAAACGAGAGGATTATTCATTTTACTTGACTTTTATTTATATATCAATCCGTAATCAGATCTCAAAGAGTGCAGACGTGCGAAATCAAGCTCTCCATTTTAAACTGAGACATCCTGAGACAGTGTCCATAAGCATGTCTTCCGACAAATATCCATTAATCTCAAATCTTGCTCTTAAGCATCCACAAATTTTGCCGATTGTTCAATTTGAAATCTCTATTTATACTTGTGGTCGCGTTGAAATGAAGTTAGAGAGAGCCGTTTTAAACACCCTGTCAATACTGTTCATGATCTGTCCATTCTTTTTCTTAAATTCTTCCTCTCAGAGCAACACACTTGAAAAAGTGGTGTCAATTTCTAAGCACCTAAAAATTGCGAGACCTCCAATTTGGATGGGATGTATCATGGAACTGATAGCTATCCGTTCCATGGATGTATTTATACTTGGCGCAGAGTTGGGTTTAGACGGTGATGATCTGAGCGGGGGTGATCAGGTATCTAATTTCAACGATCTAGGATACGTAAAAACTTTGAAGAGCATGAACTTCGCATGGCTAGTGTCTCTAAATGTGAAGTCTATTATTGCCAATGAAGAAAAGATCAGAGACCTTGTCCTTGAACAAGCACCAGAGATTTTGGCGATGCAGGAAATGTGGCAATTCTCTAGGATTCAACTGATATTCAATGGATACGACTTGATAGGAATTGAACGAACAGACGGCAGACGGGGAGGTGGAGTGGGATTTTTGATTAAATCAAACCACAAATATAGCCAACCTAAAAACCTTGAATTAGTGGTTGAAGATTGTGAGGTAATAGGAATTGAATTAGGAATAAGAGTCTTCCTCTCTGTGTACATTCCACCACATGCTGACTTTAATCGAGCTTTCCACAAACTAAATGATATTCTAGCAAACACTGGAGGAAAATCAGTCTTTCTTTGTGGAGATCTGAACATTGATTTGCTGAAAACATCTAAGACTGTTACAAACCTCATTGGCCTTTTAGGACAGTTTAGTTTATCACCCTTGATCAATGATGCGACAAGGATTACCGCACACTCCCGCACTTTAATAGACTATATCTTCACTAACTGTTTCGAGGTATTGTCATCTGGGATACTTTAATGTGACGTTAGTGATCACTTTGCAACTTTTACTTCAATAAGCATGAAGTCAGTAATAAGTAAGACCCTGTCCAAGGAAATTGAAATTAGGGACACACGAAAACCTAATCTAAAAAGAATAAAAGATTCATTGCAAGTCAAAGACTGGGTTTTAGATACGGAAAATCCCAAGCAGGCATTCTACAACTTTGAGCCAACGTTTTCTCAGACATTTGATATAGCTTGTCCAATAGTAAAAAGACGATGTAATAAAGGGAACATAAAACAAAATGCTTGGATGACATGGGGACTGATGACGTCACGAAAACAGAAAGATAAACTGTTAAATAAATTCAGGAAACATCCTAATATAGAGTCAAAAAATACCTATGATAGTTACGCTAAATTATATTACAAGCTAGTGCGGTTAGCAAAAGAGATACATTGGAAGAATTTTGTTAAAGTGAATCAAAAAAAATTGAAGACCCTCTGGAAGGGTGCAAATGAACTAATGAGTAACAAGACAAAGTCACAGACAGTTTCTTTTAATCTCAAATCAAACAAAGAAAACCAAATCACATCTGATCCAAAAGAAGTTGGGACAATATTCAACAACTATTTTGCAAACATAGGTTTAACTTTAAACGGAAATTTTCCCTCTCGTAACGCAGAGCTCATGGGAGGATTAGGACCCAAGAAGGCGAGAAATTTTTATTTCAAATGGATAAAATGTAAAGAAATAAAGGCGGTGATAAATGAGCTCAAGTCGAAAAACAGTTCAGTAATGGACGGTCTGTCAAACCGAATTCTAAAACATATAGCTCCAGCTTTAGTAGTGCCGTTGGCGAGGTTAGTGAAAATCTCTTTTGCAGTTTTTCATTCTGTTGGCATGTATCCGGACACAAAAGTCATTCCACTTTTTAAATCAGGTGACAAATCACTACCTGGTAATGGCGCGTCTACTCGAGTAACATTCTGTCACAAAGTTTGCCTAACAATTTCGGGGGCTGCTGGGATCTCAAGGGTGTACGTAGAGGACCAATCATGGGCTTGTGTGTCGGCCAAGGGCTGACTAATATCCGGCCAAGAACCTCCAGGTATGGGCCGATGATTCCGTTGTCTCTGATCCGATTGAAGTTGGGTCAACTGATTCATGGCTCTCTAGGCCCCCAATACAATTGTCATTTGAACAAATCTTTAACAGAGTGAAAAAAATTGGAAAAAGCATTGTTACTTATAAAGTTATTTGCTTCAGGTTCATCGATGATATTTTGAGTGAATAACCTTGAGTTGTGCGCACTGAATATGGTATTGTAACATAGACGAAATGTAGTTTTCGATAGTGAATTCACATGGACCCAAACAATTACTTTCAAATTAGAGTGCAGTACCATTACATTCATGAGGGTTTTAAGGCGCACGTCTCATGACCTTACTCTTTCTGTCACATGGCACTAGCACAAACGGTACCTGAATACGCAGGTCGCAAGCTATAATTTTTAACTCTGGGACTTTGAAATAAAATGAATCACTCACTCACTCACTCACTCACTCACTCACTCACTCACTCACTCACTCACTCACTCACTCACTCACTCACTCACTCACTCACTCACTCACTCACTCACTCACTCACTCACTCACTCACTCACTCACTCACTCACTCACTCACTCACTCACTCACTCACTCAAGGGTTTCTTTAACACCTCGTTTTTAAGACACTCCACTCCAGTACTGTACGATCCAGATATTTCTAATAGCCATTGAAGTTGATAATGATGGCAGTGCTATAATCAATGCAAGGAAGTAACTAATGCCTGTATCACAAAAAAATGCCGAGTTTCTTAACCCTTGAAGCTCCTCTTTGCATAACCGATTTTCAATTTTTGTGCCTGTGATGGATGGTATGATGCACTAAATCAAGTAGTAAGGTGATGTCATTGCCGGAAAGTGTTTCCATTATGATATCATAATTAATTAACTATCTACCATGGCTACGGATCGTTATATTCATTTTCTAGGGCGCTTGTAGACAAAAAATTAGATTGACTGTATCACGCCATGTCTTTAATCACATTTGTATTATCTGCATGTACCCACGTTATGCTAGCGGTCAATGGAGTATGGTAGAGCGCCCTCTGTCCAATCAGGCATTCGTGGTTCGAACCCGGGCTAGCCAAGTCCAAGCTTCTTTGCAGTATTTTGCAGCTTTAAAGAGCGAACCTGCAGTCATTCCCGAGGATGAGATAACGATTAATGTTAGGTGCGAAAATGGAGCGGGAATTTCCCTCACTTGGGACATTCATCATCAGATGGCAGGCAGAGCGAGAGAGCTGCCATCTGACTCCACAATAAACAAAGCAAACCATACATTGGAGGCAATGTTAATTCATTGCTATCGCTTAATAAACACTTTGCCACGAAAAAGTTGTTCCTCGGTAATTGCAGATTTGATATTAGAGACATATTTAGCTTTTGCATCCCTTATGAACTCGTCAGTGCTTATAATTTTTGACAAAATTGTTCGCAAAAGTTTTGTGCAATTTACTTACCAATAAAGCCACATATGCAATTTAAAATTTTGGATATTCCTAGTAGACACCCTCTTATCTACGGACAGTACTTGCCTCTCCCAATTTTTTTTCTTGGGTCTATGTCGACGCGTATTTGCTAATTTGGCAATGATGATTCGATAGCGCTTGGAGAGTTGCAATACACTTCATTTTTAGCTTCCTGGTGACGCTAAACAGTGAAAAGAATACGAGATAAGGCAAATCTTTGATGATTTCCCACACCATGATCAAAATCCTGGGACTCAATTCAAAACGTCACTATATACAGCCTATCAGAAGAGTTTGAATGAAACTACAAAAGGTCCGTCCTTTTTTCAAAGTGAAGCTGGCTGGCAAAGGCCCAGTATCATGATGCCAAGTGGCATACGTACATAGATGAGGGATAGTACTAATAAAGGGAACAATGTTTCTTAGAAATCTGTAAATGTTTTTATGTGCTCATATATTTGTATAAATAAAAAGAGATTTGCTTTTGTTGATCCATGATTCGGGCCCAAACGTTTGAAGTTTGAACAATCCCCAACAATCTGAGCACTAAAAGTGTGCATTAGACCCAGGTGATAAAATGCTCTTCAGTGAAAGTTAAAAATTGAAGGTAAATGCAAAAAAACGCGGGATCAGGTAAAAAGCTGACTTCTGAGATAAAAGCATCTTTAAATACACTCCAGAAAAAAAGGCCGAGAGCTACATAATGATCTCTAGGTCATAGAAGGAACACGACTCTTAAGTAGGAAAGTAGGAGCATGAAAAGCGGCATCTGACAGGCCCAGTCTTTTAGACCCAGGAAGACAATTTACATTACTTGGTAATATGATAGCGATTAGTGATCGGCCATTTCAAGTTGCCCAATCATACCAACGACTATGATAATGATGGTATGACTCACATAATTGCCATGGTTTTTAAACGACTGAAACTTTCATACATTTGATACATTTGAGGCTTGAATAATGTTAAAATGGGTATGTCCACGGTTTCCACTAACTAAATCTATGTACGTATGTATGTATGTATTCAGGTCCCAAAGATTGAGACCAAGGTTAGGTGACAACGTTTGTTTTGTTTCCGTTGCCTCCAGTTTGTCAAAAAGGAAGACCACGCTGTCTGAAGAAGAGTCGAATGAAGTATCTCCGTGTGCAACAACGTACTGTTCTCTTTCCTCCATTAGCTTGATCTTTACAACCTCTCAGAGTAAAATTCAACAAATAAGCCATTTACCGTAAACGTAAAGAGTCAGGACTGTTGATTGATAAATTCTTCGAGCATATTTTAAGACATCGCGATCAAATGCAAATCAATGTATAGCTTAAAACATTGGTATTAAAATTAACTATAGATTGAATTTGAGATATCATTCACGAATTTAATAAGGGGATTTCAAAGCATAACATAAGGAACATTTTTGAGGACTTATATTTACTTATATTTTGAGATTAAATTATTCAATTGGTTCCTTAAAGCCCCCCTCTTGTTCATTAGGCCCCCCTCTTGTTCAGTAAGCTCGTTCTTGTCAGCTCTCAAATTCATAGGAAATGAGTTGGACCAGTCAGTTTGCTCAAAGGTTTTCTTTGTAGGGGTCTTCAATTTTCCGGCTAGCGTTGTAGAGTGGGAGGCTAGTCCAGATGGGTATATTCCCATTTCGAAATCGACGTCTCAGTCGTTCGAAAAGCTGGAGGAATTTGCGATCTTGCGCAATCTCTCTCAGCATGTTGTTGTAGCCACCAGAGCGAATAGCGTTCTTGACTTGTTTTTTTTTCCCAATGACCCTGATCTGATCCAGTATGTCCATGTGACACCTAGTAATCTGTCAGATCATCATGTTCTTCAGATAGGGTCGACTATTACTCAAAAGCCGGCGTGCTCTAGAGTAAAACCGGTCAAAAAGCTCGGTCTGTCAAAGTTCAAGTTCAAAGATGAACATTGGCCGTTGATTATAGAAAGGTTAGGGGAGCTTGATCTCATTTCAATAATGAAAATGAATCGTCCATAGATGTAGCCTTAGACAAAATTATTCTAGTTTTTGAGGACGTCTGTTCCACTCTAGCAATCTCTGAATGCGTTCCACAGGGCGGGGCACATTCTAAAAATCCAAAGTATAGGAAGAATTTGTTCAAAAAGAATTGCAAACTAACAAAGAGGCTCTAGAGCAATTTGAATCCAGGAGTTGTGGCTAGCCTTCAAGGAAAGTTTGATTTAATCCAAGGTAGAATTAGACCTTCATTGAGAACGATCAGTTGAACAAGGAAAGTAGAGTTGTTCAAGAGGTGAGGTCGAATCCGAAGGCGTTTTTCTCTTATGCAAACTCTAAGAGAAAGATCAAACACCCTGTAGGGCCTTTTGAAGTCGATGGGGAAGCCATAGACAATGTAGGGGCTATGGCCAACATACTTGGAGATCAGTTCTCTAGTGTGTTTTCAACTCCACTGAGTTTAGGAGCAACAGTCCATTGCTCTATTGATGAGTTTGTTGGGACTGGCAAGGCTTGTCAAGCTGAGCATTTAGATGATCTTGTAGTCACAGATCAGGATGCTTTAGAGGCCATCAGGGACTTGAGACTCTCGAGCTCCCCTGGCCCTGATGGAGTGACATCTCAGTTTCTGATGAGATGCTCACAGGTTCTTGCTCCTGTTTTCTCGTACTTGATGCGTTGCATCTTGGACCAGGGCAAGTTCCCCTCTTCTCTGAAGGTAGCTCATGTTGTTCCAATTTTCAAAGGGGGAGATAAGTCACTCCCCAGTAACTACAGGCCAATTTCTCTCACTTCGAATATTGCGAAGGTGTTTGAGAAGATCATGAAGTTCAAACTTGTTGAATTTCTTGATATACATGAAGTCCTTCCTCCTAGCCAGCATGGGTTCCGAGCACATTTTAGCACGGTTACCCAACTGATTGAACATATAGAGCAGGTTATTGAGGGACTGGAGAGCCATGAATCAGTCGATGTAGTTTATCTCGACTTCGCCAAGGCCTTTGACAAGGTAGATCATGGCCTTTTAGTTAACAGGCTCCATGAGATTGGGATCCAAGGCAAGGTTCTCAATTGGCTAAGAAGTTTCATTTGTGGTAGGAAACAATTAGTTAAGGTTGAGGGATCCCTTAGTGACATACATGATGTCAAGTCGGGTGTCCCTCAGGGCTCCATTTTGGGTCCTCTCCTTTTCATCATCTTCATTGCTCGGCTTCAGAAGCTTGGTAGTAGTAATGTCAGTATCTCTTCTTATGCTGATGATACAAAATTGGTAGTTGGTAGGAATGGTCAGGATTCTGGTTGTCTGGCAAAGGTCCTAGACCAAATTTATTCCTGGGTTGCTGCGAGTAACATGGCCTTGAATGGAATGAAATTCCGTTCAATGACCTTTGGGTCGACGCCATTAGACACTCCACTATTAGATGATGAAGGTAAGGACATTGAGCAGGTCTCATCCATGAAGGATTTAGGTGTAGTCCTCCAAGATAATGGAAAGTTCGATGAGCATATCCAGTTGAAAGTTCGTAAGGCTTTTCAAACATGTGGTTGGATATATCGCACGTTTAAGTCCAGAGATAGTGCAGAGATAGTGTCACGATGCTAACTCTGTACAAGTCGATTGTTCAGCCGCATCTTAAATATGCCTCTCCCATTTGGGCTCCAATTAGTTCATCAGGTTTGCAAAAGCTCGAGCAGGTCCAAAGATATTTTACTAGAAACATTGAAGGGATGAGGGAGCTTTCATATTGGGAGAGACTAGAAAGGTTGGGATTTTACAGTATTCAGAGAAGGTACGAAAGGTATCTGATATTGTACGTTTTCAAAAGCATTCATGAGCTTTGTCCCAACCCAGGATTTAGGGTCATTTGTTGTGACCGTAGAGGCTTAAAGTGTGTTTTGAGAGCACCTTCAAGCCCTCGAGAATCCAGGCTAGTTAAAACAATGAAGTCCAACTCTCTTCTTTCTCGGGCTCCTTCATTGTTTAATTTGCTGCCCTCAAATACGCGTAGGCTTATGTAGGCGTTGATCCAGTAGCAGGATTTAAGTCACACTTGGATAAGTTTTTGTCTAAAATTCCGGATCAACCTTATATTCATTCAAGGATTAGCCAGATCAGCCAATTCTAATTCGTTGGTCGATCAAATAATATATATAAGTAAAAGTCAAGAAAACTGAATGATCTTCTCGTCTTGAACTGCTGGGATTCCAATCCCGGTAGCGGTAAGGAAGTCCGCAAAAAAATAACACACGTTTGAATGGCCTTAAATCAAGTTCGAACACTTTAGCATTTGAATTCAATTTAAATGCTGACATTTTACTACCCAAATAACTGTAAAGTGACGATAGTCAAGAGATGCTTTTACAAGGAAAATGAGATTTCTTGACTATTTGGGCTGAGACCAATTGAATGGAGTTTACCTCCAACAAAAAGTGCAATGCTCTTCGGACGGGACGCCACAAGTCGACAAGATCTTATGAGGTGTGGCATGCGTCAATGAAATGGGTGAATGTTCAAAAATGATCTGAGAGTTATCATAGATCCTGAGCTGAATTTCCGCCTGCATTGCTCAAATATTGCAGCGAAGGCTGAACCTTATTGAGGTTTCTTAAGCGAAATTTTGTGACTCGTGACCCGACAGTGATGACAAAATTGTTCAAAGCTTATGTGCGACCTACTGTACATTGGAATACGCGACTCAGGTGTTGATATACTTTCACTTTTTCTTCATAATTATACATTTTACTCTTTCAAGATCCAACATGCCAAAAGGTAATGAATTGGGTTGTCAGACCGAGCTCGTTCTAAGGTGTAGAAGGGTTGATCGGGAATTTCGGTCAAAAACTTGTCCAAATCTGGCTTGAAAGATGCTACTGGATCAACGTCCACATACAACCTACGAACGTTTGAGGGCTGCAATTTCAACAATGAAGGACCGCGAGAAAGAAGAGAGTTGGACTTCATTGTTTTAACTAGCCTGGATTCTCGAGGGCTTGAATTTGCTCTCAAAACGCACATTAAGCCTCTGCGGTCACTACAATTGACCCTAAATCCTGGGTTGGGACAAAGCCCATGAATGCTTTTGAAAACGTACAATATCAGATACCTTTTGTACCTTCTCTGAGTACTTTACAATCCCAACCTTTCTAGCCTCTCCCAAACGAGAGCTCTCTCATATCCTCAATGTTCCTAGAAAAACGTCCTTGGACCCGCTCAACCTTTTGCAAACCTGCTGAACTCATTGAAGCCCAAATGGGCATGGCATATTCAAGATGTGGCTGAACAATCTACTTGTACAGAGTTAGCATCGTGATACTGTCTCTGGGCTGAAACGTGCGATATATCCAACCACACATTTGAAAAGCTTTACTCACCTTCAACTTGATATGCTCATCGAACTTTCCATTATTTTAGAGGACTACACCTAAATCCTACATGGACGAGACCTGCTCAATATATTTATCTCCATTATAAATCTACGAGTGGATTATTCCATGGCGTTGCCCCATTCATCATGGTTTGGTGATGTGGTGGAATGATTTTAAGCTCACAAATTCGATTTTGATCTGGAAAAGACCATAGTGCTTCTGTTTGATGACCTGCACAAAAACATGTATTCAGAGCGCAAAGGAATCTCGATCAAAATCCTCAATGTACATGTAGATGACCAGCTGACTTGGAAAAATCATCTGTTAGGGGTTGGGAAGTGAAGTAGACATAGCCTTTTCACGTTCTCTATGTCAAAAGATGTCCTTCTATAAAAATTCGACTAGGTATGTAAGTTCTTAATAAGAGCAAATGATCTATTAGTACATAGAGCAATAGCGTCAAGAGTGTTGTTCCTTGATTCCTTGAATGCCAAGATGTATTTCAATATTTCCATTTAAACCATTGTGCTTATGTACAGTCCTGGGGTCCCGTCGAAGTCGCTTTGAACTAGATATTGACGAGTGCGAAAAATGTACCCTTCCGTGTTAACTAGATTATACTACACAGCCACAATCAAAGTAGTCATAGGTAATGCACGCACGTACTTAGGCACGCACTTACGTACCGACAGTTTTGGTTTAGCTACGAACATCTAGAGATGTGGACCGTGATGTGAGGCAAAATTTTCTGATTTTCTGAACCATTCAATTCCTTCGAAATTCACACTTCGCAATATCACAAGATCTTGCTGAATAGATGAACTTGACCGAATAAGAGCCAATAACTATGCTTAGGGTACTCAAAGAGAGAGATGGGGCCAAAGTTTTGTGGTATTCACTACATAAAATTCGATTTTTCGGCGTACTCTCGGTCAGCAACATGAGCTTTTGACATCATGTAGATCTTTGAAACAAGACACTATAGAAGTAGAGCGTATAAGTTGACAAAGCCTTAATTGAAGATTTGACTGCGTTTCTTATTTTCTTACTTTAATTCAAAATGTGGCTCAGAGTTGCTATGACCAAGAGTAGGCCGATTTGGCGGGAAGCCTGTTTACAGTCCATATTTCGAGAAGTTCGTGGTTTCGCATGGGATGCTCACGTTGGATTGAATGGACGCCGACCGCATGCACCTCTTTCGCCAAAAGAAGATCAACTGGATGAAACAGGTTGTCTTCAATCTTTTATGTGTGGTTGTACAGTTGTCATGAGCTGGGTCCAAGGACGGGCCGTCTCTACGTACTCGTATCTCTAGCTCCATGCGCGATGGATGATAGGTCCTATTCTCGAGAGACCATAAGATTCCTACATACACTCCTACTCGAAGACAAACAAGCACAGTCGACGGAAACCTCTCCTCTCTTCGTTGTGCTCTCGAACTATCGAAATCGATAAGTCACAGTATTCTTTCGTCTGTGTCTTCGTTGTCGTGGTCTTTTCAAATCCTTCCTTACCGTGTTGTCAGTTCCACTTTGATCGTATAGACCTTGCTTTTTACACACATTGTGTCCAAGGATCCAAAAAGTATCGATTTTGCCTGACGTGACCTTTCCGCAGGACCAGAGCTAACAAGGCTCATGCACCCCTCCCCGTTGGTTGGTTGGTTGGTTGGTTGGTTGGTTGGATGGTTCGTGAATAGATTTGATTGATCCAACCCCAAGACAGGAAAAGGAAAGAAGAAACGGAACAGAGGAACGAAGGCTCAGGCTGTATCGGAAAAGAAATCACGTTAACAGAGAGTGACTGGCTTTGCCAGCAGAAACCAGAAACTCGTTTGTCGGACATCGATGGAACGATCCATCGAGGTAACGAAGGAGTGAACGAACGAGCGAACGGTCGGACACTCCGAGGGACAATGTTTTGATTTCAGATCGGTCTTGAACACGACCGATCCTCCTCAGTTGGCATACTTTCGATTGAAGAGGCCTACTAAAGTACACGGTTCTGGAAGAGCATGTGGCCCATTTCACCAGCTGGCCAAGTTTGTTCTTCGGAAGATGGTGCTGTACAGTTTGGTGTCATCTCAGCCCAAGCAATGATCATACGTGAGGAGTGAAGAAGCATGAACAATCAATCGGACTTGTCCAATTGAACAAGCAGTCAACTAGTAAGCAGTGCTACGTACAAAGGGGGACACATACGCTCACATTCTTCCGATAGTTCAATCTGCTCGAGTGATTAGATAATCATTCTTGAATGACTCCTGTGTTCGATCTGACCGCAGCAGTGCGATTCAAGTCCCAAGTGATAAAGAGAAAAGTAAGATAAGCGGGTCCTGGCTGCCCTGCTATTGGATCGGAGCTCTGCATACACTTCATTTCAGGTCAGAGTGTCGAGGCTCAAAGGGGGTACAACATGAACTCGTCCAAACGGTTGGCGTCCATCAGTGACGTTCGCTCCGATGTGTACGCCAATCCTTTCATGGCATTCGGACACATGACAGAGGTGGTTCAAGAAACCATTGAAAACCGAATCATTCTCCGGAGTGCTCATGCCAAATCCTCTCCCAGCCAAACCTCCTTGAGTCCCGCACCCTCGCCCAAGCGAGTTGTCCGTTCGCCGAACCGATCGAAACGCCACGAACACTTCGAAAGGACACCGTGGTACTTGAGGGTGGGAGGATTCGTGTCCTACTTTGTCCTGTTCTGTCTAGGATTAATTCGAGAGGCCATTTGGGGCCACGGTCCCATTGGCAAGGATCACACTATCAAGGAAACCAACCGAAAGGGATATGTGCCCCTGTACGCAAGTTTCGAGAGCTTCTACTTACGGAATATCTTTCGTCGTCAAGCAGACTGCTTCAATCGGCCTATAGTGTCAGTTCCAGGTGGGAAAACCATGGTCACCAATCGAGTCACTCAAGACCACGGCTGGACTTTCAAAATGGCCGACACGGAGCGCAAAGAAGTGATCAATCTGGCCAGTTACAACTATTTGGGCTACGCAGAGAACTCTGGGCCTTGCACGGAAGCTGCCATTGAGGCCATTCACAAACGCGGCTTGGGCTCCACGAGTCCACGGTCCGAATTGGGCACGTCAGTTCAGCACCGCAAACTGGAGCAGACCGTGGCCAAGTTCCTCGGAGCCGAAGACTCCATTTGTCTTGGTATGGGCTTTGCCACCAACTCGTTGAACCTTCCCTGTTTGGCCGGAAAAGGCACCCTCGTGGTGAGTGACGAGCGCAACCACGCCTCGCTCATTTTGGGCCTGCGCCTCTCCGGAGCCACGGTCAAGGTGTTCAAGCATAACAATATGGAGAGCCTCGAGAGGCTGATTCGACGAGGAATCATTGAAGGCCAGCCTCGAACGTGTCGGCCTTACAAACGAGTCATTATTGCAGTGGAAGGGATTTACTCCATGGAGGGGTCCATTGTTCGATTGCCGGAGGTGGTAGCCATCAAGAGGAAATATGGGGCCTACATCTACTTGGATGAAGCACATTCGGTGGGCGCCATGGGTCCTAATGGCCGTGGTGTTCTCGACTATTTTGGCATCAACCCCAAAGACATTGATGTTCTCATGGGCACGTTCACAAAAAGCTTCGGCTCGGCCGGTGGGTATATAGCTGGATCCAAGAGCCTGATCAACCATCTCCGGGTGAATTCCCAATGTAGTCACTACCCGATTTCCATGTCTGCGCCCGTTATGAGTCAGATCATTGCGTCCATGAATGACATCATGGATAAAGAGAAGGGCGACGGGATGAGGCGCATCAACCAGTTAGCCCGGAACTCGCGGTACTTTCGCCAGAAGCTGCAGCAAATGGGGTGCATAGTCTACGGGCATGACGACAGCCCCGTGGTCCCTGTGATGTTGTTCATGCAAGCCAAAATTACGGCCTTGGTCCACGGGCTGTACGATCGCAATATTGCCACCATTGGCGTGGGCTACCCTGCCACGGAAATCGCAGCTGAACGGACCCGATTCTGCGTCTCGGCTAGTCATACCCAGGAGATGTTGGACGAGTGTCTCCAGGCCTTGGAAGAGGTGGCCGGGGAAATCCACATCAAATACTCCCGCAAGAAGCGCTATAATAATGCTGACATTGTGTACTGAGTCATGATGCCCGCGCCTTGTTTTTTCCCTCTAGGCTGAGAGGGAGGAACAAGAAACACCAACGAACGAAAGACTAGAGACTAGATAGAGGAGAGGTAGAAGTGCGAGCATGCATGCATGCATGCATGCATGCATGCATGCAAAGAACGGGACCAAGCGCGATTG
The DNA here is from genome assembly GCF_007210705.1 of Tigriopus californicus. Lineage (NCBI taxonomy): Eukaryota > Metazoa > Arthropoda > Copepoda > Harpacticoida > Harpacticidae > Tigriopus > Tigriopus californicus. Next base: position 16,184,320 of record NC_081449.1, on the reverse strand, counting down.
TCTGACGTGTGATGTGATATTATTATGACTATCATTAATATGACCTTTTTTAATTCCCATTTTTACGCCATCATCATCATCATGAAAATTGTTAATATGAATGCTCTCAATGTGCATAGGGGATACTTGGGGAGCACGATATGGCTACCCAGCCAGGCCTTGGAATGAGTAAATAAAACGACATCAACGACACTTATTATTACCCTTACTGCTTGCACTCGTTTGATGATTTTCGTTTACTCATCGAAGAGCTAGTGATGCTTGGCAAAAGCTTATCAGGGGGTTTAGAGGGGTGACTCAATCAACATTATGACCATCATCATTACTTCTGTTACTTCATCCTCCTCCTCCTCCTTCGCATCATCATCATCATCATCATCATCACGATGACAGAATGCCCCATATCAATAGAGATCCTCATACTTGACACAAAGATCTTCGCATCTATTCGATCATCATCGCTGTGATCCCCCTCCATTTTCCGCCTAGACCGTGCTTTATCAACATTCCACGGTGAAAACATGAACTTAGTTTAGCACTGATTGGACAAACACTTACGTTGCGGACAAACAAATGCACCCACCACTTACATAACATGGATGAGGATTTCATAAATAGGTAAATATTGTTAAGACATGTGTCCTTGAACTGGAATTCATTTGGCTTGACTCAATTCGCCTGAATGGCAAGCTAGATCTCAAGCTTATTGCATTCTTGATCGAGGAACGAGTCAAGGAATGTGGCCGAACCGGTCATTGAAGGTGATGCTATGAGAGTATTTATTTACCTGGTAGCTAGCTATGCGTGCACTGGGCAAGCTCATGGCGACTCCTATGGCTCCCTTGCTTTAACTTAAAAGGTATTCTACGTATACACTGTGAATCTACATAAAGAGGAACGGTATGATGCGCAGGAATCGCCCAGAACGTTCGATGTGTAATAATAATAATAATAATAATAATAATAATAATAATAATAAGAGCAACAACACGTAGCCGGTTGGCTACGTGCCGCCACCAAGGTCGGGTTAAGATTATTCTACTTCATAGCGTAACCAGTTCGAAACCACTTGAAACTGCTCTCCAGGGACGATGGATGGTTGGGAGGCCCCTCTTTCGCTGACCACTGTCGTCTCGGAGGTAGCAGATTTTTAAAGGTGTGAGCTGAATTATTCAATCCCATGAAGAGTTAAATTCGACAGATGTGGTGGTCCTTGAAGTAGTGGTAGGAGTGGTAAAGTTGGTGGTGAGAGAGTCCAACTTCAGGTCCATCACTCTTTCACTCGCTCACTCGCTCACTCGCTCACTGTCTGTTTGTCTGTCTGTTTGTCTGTGTGTCTGCGATGTACATATTTGCGTTATCTGTTCGGTACGGGAGATGCCGCGCAAACACGGCCAATGCCAACCAACGTTGTCACGTTGACTCCGTCGTTCGCTGTCTTACCGAGTATTGATTTCTTCTTCCGTATGTACTACTTAGTACTTATACTGCTACAAATCATGCTCCCAAAATACTCCTCGCCAGATCACGCTGATCTTTAAGTTACAATCTGTTGTACAAGTAAAGGACCAAGAAGACGAGGACGAAGACAACATTTAGCAGTGGCTCGACCAGTTCATCAGCGATTTGGGAGTCAAGCAGGTGAATGATATTCGACCTTTATCAGAGAACGTTATCTCCGTCATGATAGGAACACACGAGCCAACAACTTCTTGCCTTGGGAACAGAAGCAAAGGGGAACGCTAGAGACATGATTCTCACCCAGATTTGGACCAATGGCGAGCAATTTCTCCAGTCCCCATTGCCAGCATCAAAGTCACCCGCCCTCTCAAAGTCAAGAGGATCATCCTCATCAGCCCCAAAAGAGAGGGAAGCAGGCGGAACCGGAGGAGCCATCAAGCCTCATCCTCCATCCAATGGTGCTTCGAGCGCGGACAAGATGATCATGAAGAAGATGAGAAGGATTCACCAAGAAGAGTTTCCAGAACCCTCCTTGTTCCTAGCCGTGGCTGGCTACGTGTCCTATTGTTTCCTCATCGTGGTGGGCTACATTCGAGAATTCATTTGGGGCATTGGTCCAGTGGAGCACGTGACCCGGACTCAACGGGAACGCGACCGCAATCAGTACACACCGCTCTATGCTAGCTTTGAGAGCTTCTACACCCGGAACGTCTATCGACGCCTCAAAGACACGTTTGGTATTCCCATCTGTTCCGTACCGGGGGCCGAGGTCGAGTTGATGAATCGGAGCTCGCCCGACCATTTCTGGACCATGAAACTGGAGCCGACGAGCCGCAAACGGTGCGTCAACATGGCCAGCTACAACTATTTGGGCTTTGCCGAGAACAGCGGCCCTTGTACCGAGGCGGCCATTCGGGAAATTCGCCAGGGCGGTTTGAATGGGGCCAGTCCCGCAGCAGATTTTGGTGGACGCACGCAGATCCACGGACAACTCGAGAGGGAGCTAGCCAAATTTCTGAATGTGGAGGCCGCCATGACCTTTGGCATGGGCTTCGCTACCAATAGCCTGAATCTCCCGGCACTGCTGGGGAAAGGCTGTCTCGTGCTGAGTGACGAGAAAAACCACGCCTCTCTAATTCTCGGACTTCGCCTCTCCCGCGCCACTGTCAAAGTATTCAAGCACAATAATGTCGATAATTTGGAGAAGATACTACGTAAATCCATTATTTGCGGTCACCCACGGACCCGACGGCCTTTCAAGAAGATTCTCATTGTGGTGGAAGGAGTGTACTCAATGGAGGGATCCATCGTCAAGCTGCCGGAAATTGTCGCTCTGAAGCAAAAATATGGCGCCTACCTCTACTTGGACGAGGCCCACTCGATCGGAGCCCTCGGCGCCCATGGCAGGGGGGTGGTGGACTATTACAATCTAAACCATCGAGACATTGATATTCTCATGGGCACGTTCAGTAAAAGCTTTGGAGGGAATGGAGGATACATCGCTGGCTCTCAGAAGCTGGTCAAGCATCTGCGCGCGAGATCCGCCAACTCCAAGTATTGCATGCCTTTATCGCCACCAGTGGCGGCCCAAGTACTCACTGCCATGCGTCAGATCGTCAACCCCGAGGTGGGCCAACGGCGAATGGCCAATCTGCGGGAAAACACCCTTTACTTCCGGACCGAGCTCAAAAAGTCCGGTTTCACGGTTTACGGCCACCAAGACAGTCCGGTGGTTCCATTGATGATCTTTCTACCGGCCAAGCTCCGAGCCGTGGTCAACGGACTTTTAGCCGAAGGCGTGGCCACAGTGGGTGTGGGATTTCCTGCCACGCCCATCACCGAGGAGCGTGTTCGCTTCTGCATCTCCTCCGGGCATACACGCGAGATGCTCGATCAGACGCTCTTGGCTATGCGAAAGTTGGGCAAGGAACTCAGACTCACACATAAGATCAGAACTACATAACACAATCAAAGTAGCTGACTTTTAGATTTTTCAGTGTTTCTTTTCTATTTTGTGTTTCGTAAGTGTAGCACTTCAAAACAGCCAACAAGGCAATAACAAGGCGTTAACGAGATTTCTGGTCTGATGTGAAAACGATGTAAACTTTGGGACGCTAATAATATTGGGAACTCGGGGATGTGGTTGTTGAAGAAGAAGGAGAATGATGATGATGATGATGATGTTGATCTTGGAGAGAGATGATGTAGCAATAGAAAATGTCAACAGAAATCAGACGGACGGGGCCGTCCACGGATTGACTGGAGAAAGAAAAGACGAGTCAGGGAGGGCTCTCATTCTTTTGAACACTGATCCGTGCGGGATCAAGGTATATTTACGAGTACTAGACATCCGAGGTCCGATGGGAAGGCAGAGGGGAAGGGGTGAGGGGAAACAGATGATTCAGCTATCACAGTTCAGTTGATCCTTTTAAAAACATGAAGATTAAGCAGGTTGTCGGCGAGTACCATGGTAGTTAGTTATCAGGGAAATCAAATCAGGTGCGACGGTTCTTCACGGAATTCAAAGAGAGACAGACCGTGTCTGTCAACGAACCATTGTCCCATTGGTGCCGTTGTTTTTGGTATAGCGGGCACTCAAGAGTGCTTCGTCGTCCTCGCTGCTGGATGTGGGCAAATCTTGATACACCTTGCCGTTCTTTGGTTTTCTCACGTCGTTGTAGGGCTTCGCGTTGTCGCTGAGGAACTCAATCTCGTCGTCATCCTCGTCGTCATCCCCATCGTCATCAAGAAAGAGGTTCCGCTCATCTCTGGCCAATAAAGAAAACCCGTTGTAGCTCTGGCGGCGGGTTTTTCTCATCCTCTGACGATAGCGGCAATAGTAGATCAAGCCCAGCGCGCCAAAGCACATCAGTGTGACCAAGGTGAAGATCAAGAGACCGGGCATGTGATCTTGGCCAGCTGGTAAGGCGAATACCACATCCGTAATGGACTCCGGGATGACCGTGACCACCTTGATCATGTCATTGTGGCCAGACACTTTTACGGTCACCGTATACTGACCAGCTGGAAGAATGTGCCACCATTGGCCGTAGTCCCACACGGGAAACACACTCTGAGTTTCCTTGATTTGGACCGTGGCGGTCTGCGAAGCCGTCCAGTTGTCAATCTGTACGTGAATGCCTTCGATGGCAGACAGGAGGTTGATCAGACTGAGGTGATGACGAAACCAGAGTCTTGAGACTTCGCTCTCGGATTGCTCGATCCGACAACAGGGACCGACTCCAATCGACAGTTCCAGGATTCCTTTCTCGGCCCAATTGTAGTTGAGCATATTCGACGGACTGGTGGCGATGCTTAGGGCGGGACCACGACGACGAGGGCCACTGGTCCCCATAGGGGGGGCGGAACACGGCGAGATGTAATCAGATCTGAGCTGATCAATATACGTTTTGGCCAAGACCTGAGCTAGCCTGTGAAATAGATTTTAAAAAAAAGTAATCATTTGTTTCTTTACTTGGAACAAAAGGCCGCATGACTAGCTGTAGGTAGGGTGTAGGTTAGTTATATCTACTGTATTGTCGTGTTCAATACACTCGGCTAGAAAACGTTGCTTACCTCGCCGTCCTGGGAATTGACACCTTGGGCAGGGTGATGTCGCTTGAATGGCCTTTGAAGAAGAGGGAAAGCAGGAAGGACCTTTGATTCATGAGATTCATGAGTGCTTGACTCTCAGGTTGGGGATTGGTGACTCCTGGGTTAAAAAAGTCCTCTTCCAGATCCACAGCGTGTTCATTGAAGCCACTCTCAGGCGCTGAAGAACAATTCTGATTGGTTGGAGGAGCCAAGGAGTCACTTGTGACTCGATCCACATTGACCATGGGAATGATGTGAATGCTATACCGGTCGACCAGCTTGGCAACTTCGTCGTCTTTTTCATGGTGAGTCAAGAGGAAATTCGCTAAAGCCATGGCCAGTTCGATGGCCATGACATCTTTTTGCCCATGTAACCCCGTCACGATCTTGATCCCGCCCTTCAGGTGGCTTCGCTTCAGATTTCGGGAGATTTCAATGGCCTCGATGGGACGATTGTCAACGGACCGTCCCAAGGGATACACCCGCATGAGGTCACTGTACTTTTGAGAAAGCTCGACAAGGTGCTGAGATATGGCCGTGGTGGGATAAAATACCATGCCTTCGTCCAACAACGAATCCATGACAATGTTTTTCCGAACTCGACTGCCCATCTGAACTTGAACCTGAACGGTTTTGTTTTCAAAACTAGCCAGCGATAACGACAGCGAATACTTTCCCGCTGGCAGGACGACCTGAAACCGACCATTTTGGGGGTGGACATGAATGGGTCGTACATCATTGAGAATCAGACGCGTGTCAGGCAAAGGGTTGCCGTGAAGATCGACGATTTGGCCGTAAATGCCTTGGCCCGCAGCTTGAATGAAAGCCTCGAGAGGTTTTAAGTTTTGACGCCAAATTTTGGTGAGCATCAGTCCGCTAGGAAAATCACAACAAGAGATGTGCGCACTCACGATGCTCACGTCGAACTTGGAGTAAGCGTAGTCCAAGAGAGTGCCTTTGTACTTGCCCATCTGGGAACCGGCAATGAGCCCCGTGGGGGAGTTGGGTAACGAGCAGATGGGTTCAAGGGTCGTGGTGTTGGACATGACAGGGTGTGCACGGAAAAAGGCCTGGGCCAAGAACTGGAGACTCTGATCAATGTCCGGATGGCGATCAGACGTCGGGGACATATCGTCCCAAGGCATTCGCATGAACATGCCCTCACCTTCGATGGATAAGGCCACATCCACGGGATGCGTGTCCAGAAACGTCTTTACGGCCTTCACTTCCGACGGTACGGAACCTTTGCGGGAAAACTTGGATCCGGCCTCAAATTCCATTTTTCGCTCTCGATCATACGTACACTCGCCTTCCAAGTTCATGCTAAAGCCATCTATGTCCACCATGGGAATCAGGTAAAGGTTGACCCTCTTGAATAGATCGACGATATGGGGATTTCCGCGCTTAAAGCCCTCGCCCATATGACGAGCTAAACGCACGACCATTTCGCGACCCAAAGGTTGAGAGGCGTACAGACCGCCAAAAATGGCGACATTGGCCTTCCGGTCCTCGGAGTCATCGTCGGTCGACTTGTCGGAGAGGAGCAGAGCTGAAATGACATTGCTCCAAGACGCCTCATTCATGAACACTTCCACCAGGTTCGGATACTCGTTCTCGAAGTTGGCCACCGTCGCTTCGATCTCCGAGTTGGTCATGTACGTGGACTTCAGATTGGCTTTTAATTCGAAATCTTGCTCCAACGACCAGGCTTCAATATGGTCTGGCGTGAGCGTGAAATTCAGCACTTTGGCCGAAAAAGCGCCTGTTTGTGGATCCATGAGCGCTCTCGGAACGGATATCGTTTGGGTGCGTCTTTCAAAACCGGGAGCGCTCACACTCACCGTGTATTCACCTGGACGCAGCAGACGGAAGTAGTCGCCCGCACTTGTGCCTTTCACATTGTGGCGTACCTCGTGAACCTCTATGGTGGCGTTGGGAATGGGATGGTGGGAGGGATCCAGAACCATACCTTTGATGCCCATGTGTACACGTTCCATATAGGTCACTAGGGCTTCTTGGTTTTGTCGCCAAAAATCCTTCAGAGTTGAGGCGGGTGGATACTTGAAACACGAGATCTCGAGGGTGATTTCGAAATCGTTGGTATGCAGGTAATTCCAGTCCTGCATGCCCCCATTCAGGACATACCAATGGGCGCCGTTGGTGATGCCTTTGGGGAACACCTCGTTGGAGTAGGGACAGCTGCGTTTCAAGTGCATTGTGGTGTGGGCTTGCGAGTAAGCCAATGCCAGCTCCTTGAACAACTCATTGTCCGGACTGGGCGTGTTGATTCTCAGCCCATTCGGATTGCTATCAAACGGGTAGTTGGCCACGAGGGAGCCGCCATGCAGGTTAGCAGACAGTACAAAGGGTGTGCCTCGAGACCAATCCATGACGGCTCGAGTCTCGGGTTGGAACACCTTGCCGGGAGCACTGGATTTGAACTGGTCCGGGAAGTCCCGATTCAGGTCGACTCTTCGGGCATTGGCCCGACCCACGAAGCCGTCGCGGTCATTCTCTCTCCCGGTTTCAAAGCCATCGGGATTCATGGAGGGTAGGATATGAATCCGAGTCGAGTCAATCAGGTGGGTGATTCGTTTATTTCGCCCGTAACCTTCGAGCAGGTATTGAACCAGATTGAGCAGCATTTCTCGTCCCACGGCCTCGTTCCCATGCATATTGCCTACATATTTGAACTCCGGCTCGAGCCTCTCGTGCTGCCCCGGAAGATCCGAGATCTCAATCACCCAAAGCTCACGACCTTCGACTGACTGGCCAATGGAATAGAGTCGAGAAATGTTCGAGTAATGATGGGCGTAAAAGGACAAAAAGGCTTTGAGATCGTCGTAGTGATGATACTTGAATTCGGGCGGACGGAGAAACCCGTCAGATCGTAGAGTTGGAGCAGCGACTTGCTCGACCACTTGAGCGCTCGTTTCTGTCGTCGCACTGCTATCACTTGATTCGGTCTCTTCTCGTTTCAGTCGAATTCTCATCATGTCTTTTAAGCCTCCCTCGGGAATGGAGATGGGTGCAAATTCGGTGCTTTGGAAGCCGTACGCGTGCACGCGATATTCGTACTCGCCCGGCGCCAAAAGTCTCCAGAATTCGCCGCGAATCGTTGTGGTCAAGTTATGGGCGATCCCTTTCACTTCAATCACGGCTTTGTAAAGCGGTTGCTCATTGTCCGAGTCCTCGGTGAGAACGAGGCCATGAAAGCCCCAATGAACGGCCTCCATGTAGCTGAGCATGGCTTCCTTATTGAGGTTCCACTCATGAGCCAATTGAGACGCGGGTGGATACTTGCAGCAGGACAATTCCACGGTGATTTCAAAACAATTGGAATGAACATAATTAAAGTCCTCCATTCCGCCCGGCACGTCATACCTGAAAAAAGGGGAATAGGGAATAACCAACAAACTCGATCGCTCTTGTTCGCCCTACTTTCTGAACTGAGATTCTCAACAACTTACCATTGGGCGCCATTAGTGATGCCGCTTTCGAACGTGTCATCGTCACAAACACGGCCAGTTTTCATGGTGTCATGATGACTGGCGTAAGTTTTGGCCAATGCTCGAAACACCTTATCATCCGGGGCTACATTTGAAGCAATCACCATCATTATAACATGTCTAATACATCAATGTTCCCGAGGTAGTGGCACTCACCCGCAGAATATCCAAACCCGGCCAAAGAGTCGTCGAACGGGTAACTGGCCACCACGGAGCCGCCGTGAAGATTGGCTGAGGAAAAAGGGGAAAGAAAAAAAACCGATTACGTGATTCCCTCCAACTAGGGTGCCATCAACCCTATTATAATGGCTCTAAGGTACGTGGACAAGGAATATATTTACCGGAAAGGACGAAGGGCTCCATGACAACCCAGTTCATGATGGCCAAGGTTTCCGGTTCACGATCTCTCAGCAACGATTCTCGATCGGTCCCATCGTGGAATTGATCTGGAAAGTTCCGATTCAAGTCCTGCTTATGGGCGTTGGTTCGGCCCCGGCCTCCTCGACCACTCTGAAAGACCATCAATCAAAGTCGTGAAGTATTCAATCTACAGAATCCTACAGTGCCTAATCATGGCCAGGCCACTGATCATTTTTCAATGATGTACCGCGATTATGAATGGGATTTGCAGGTGGACATTAGAGTCAAATCTTAAGGGGAGGATGAAATACGGATCCCATAAAGTATCCCCTATAATAAACAGGTTGGATTTTGAACACAGATTGTTGAGAAAAAGAATGACAATCAGCGCCCATCAAATGAACACCAATCTCTTACCAGGTCACATTCGCCCTCACGGGCTCGTTCGAAACCATCCGGATTCATAGAGGGCATCAGCCACAAGTCGGTGGAGTTGACAATGCGCGTGATCCGGTCATCGTGGCCGTAATTGCGCAATAAGAATTCGGCCATGAACACTATGTTGGCTCGTCCCACGGCCTCGTTGCCGTGCATATTACCGACCCATTTGAACATGGGATGGCCCAAGGGCCGAGAACTGCGTCCACTACTTCGCCGCCTCGAGCTGGTTGTCCAGCTGCTTGTCCAGCGTCGACGACGTGCCGCTTTCAGACGGTGGCCAATGTGGAGCACGAACAATTCCCGACCTTCCACGCTTTGTCCCACGCTTTCTAGCGAGGCCAGGCCCGGGAAATCGTCCACCAAAGCCTCAAACTGGGCCTTCAAAGCGGTGTAGTTATGATACCGGAGGTCCGACGCACTCAGGTCCCAAGCATCCGCCTGAGAGTGATCTAAACCCAGCCCCACTCCCAAGAGAATCGCGAGCCACGCCATCGTCCGTCGCAATAGTCTGTTCATGACATGACAAGAGAGGCAGCTCGTGAAGTCCAACACCGCCGAGGTCGGTCCGACATGCCCATCCGATGATTGAGAGGCTGGCTTGGTGGGTGGCAGATGGGCCAAAGATAGAGAGAGACACCTAGTTACATGAGCTCAAGGGAATTCCGCACACGCCAGCTCTGACACACCCAAGATGTGACACTTTTGTCCAAAGTGGGCCTGGCCTCCGTGATGATCCCGTCCACTCGCTCGGTCAATTATGGATCTCGATGGGCCCCTTGAAGGCCAAGATGAAAGGCCAATGGAAGAGGCCGTTGGCGCGCGTGCAAATTATGAGCCATTCACGGGGCGAATCCTATCTCGCTCTTTCTTTTTAGTTCCGAGTATCTTCTAGCCTTGTTTCACGCTCGCTCCTTCGCTCCTTTGGTCCTTTGGTCCTTGGGTCCTTGGGTCCTTGGCTCCCTCGGTCCCTTCCTGGCTTCCTGGCTTCCTGGCTTCCCGGCTTCCTGGCTGGCTGAGTCCTTGGGTGCGCGAGTGTGTGTGCGCGAGTGTGTGTGTGTGTGTGGCTTCCTCTGAGTGAGCAGTGTTGGTGTACAGTCGGGACACGGGACCCCTTACCGAGCCCGAGGGATGGAACAGGATGAATAGAGATCGACCCACAGGGACGGAGGAGTCCTCTGGTCCAAGAAGGAGACAGACACAGAAGACAGAAACAACACAGTGAGGAAGTAAGTAAGTAAGTAAGTAAGTAAGTGACTGACTGACTGACTGACTCCAGGGTAAAAGAAGAAGGGTCCTCTCCTTCCACTCCAGTTCCCGCGCCTTCCAAGTTTCTGGGCGAAACGGTATACCGTCAACACTGCTTGTATGGTCTTAGTTGGTCATGGGTGCCATCTATCAAACTGTGGAACCATCGAACTATCCTTCCTCAGATCCTCCGTGGGAAGCAGGCTGCTGGTTCAACCACCGTCAAACCTCCCAAATCCAAGTCAATCGGTGTCATCCGCTTCACGAGATCGATCGAGAATGAGAAAAAGAAGTTGGCCCGTCCGTGGCACTCGATCTGTCTCTTGGTCCAATTGGTCCGATGCTCCACGGAATCAAACAAAAAGCGGACGGACGCATGAAAGGGCCAATGAATCTGAGGATGGATAGATGGATGGATGGATGGATGGATGTTAGTTGGTTGGACGGACGGAAGGGACAATTCCCTCAGGGCAACAGGCCACACTGTAAAGGATCCAACCACGGGTGGGTTAGTGGATGGAATCCGGGGGATCGGATGGTGGCAGCGGTCAGCCACAACCTGATTGAGCTAAAGGGCCACACGGAGCACAGAGGGTTCAAGTAATCGCACAAATCCACACATGATAGAACCATACCATCAGCGCTGCCAGACTCTCATTGGGGACCATTTGTCAATTACTCCTCGACTCATTCGAGACGACCGAGGCTTTTGGTCTAAAGTCGGTGGGTCAAACCCATTGATTTGACTAGATTCGATTATAAGAGCACCGAGGACCGAGATGAAATGGTTATTCTGTCCTTCAGGGCGTCACACGAGCCCAGCCCCAAATTGGCTGGTCGGATCCAACCTTCATATTTGGCATGCCAGATGCCCGACCAGCAAGACTGACAGATCAGCCAAGTGGCAAGTGGCAACCTCGAAATGTCAGCCGTCACGAACGTATCACTGGACAAGATGAACGTGGATACAATGGACAGGTCTGCCTGCAGATGTCACACCCAATACATGGAGTAACAATAACCATATCTTTAGTGCAACTCATAAAAAACATGATACATTTTTTGAGCCCAATCAGTACAAGGAAGGCCCAGTTTGAATGAGCTAACACAAAAGTCACATATTGGGACACAAAGATCAAAGCGTCGTCAAACAGAACCCAACGCACAAAAACGAAAAGAATTTGGTTAGTCGGAATAAGGGTGGCCTATCTTGGTCCAGTGAGGATGTCGTCCTTTTTCTTTTGGCGACATGTCCTCACTGTAAAGGAGTACTACACCGTCGAGGGGTTGCGTGATCAAAAGTGGTGGGAAAATAGTTTGTGATTTTGGTCAAAAATATTTTGGTTTTAGATTATGAAAATCAGCCAAACCAAGATCCAAAAACGTTAAAATGAAGCATGAAAAGGTAAAAAATGAAATTATTTTGCTTCTTTATTGAACTATTATGACGGTTTTTAGCGACATTCTTGCTCTTTGGGCTCAGAAACATGGTCTTGCTTTTATATATAAAAAAAAAGATTTCGAAGACTACTCCAAGAATAAATCACATTTTGAAGTATCCTGAAGTCATGGTCCAGGACAAAGTATGTGAAAGGTCTCTAAAATCAAAACCATCAAAATCGTCATAAGGTAAAGAAGAGGGGAAGAGCACAAAGAGAAACCAGCGCTCTAAAACGGTATTGTTCAAACAAGAACCCCAAATGGGCGTGGTTGTCCCATTGGTGGGTGGGACTACAATATTGCCTTTAACCCACGAGGCAACCAAACTCACTATTTCTCCTGTTATTAATGATGTGAATGCTAAAGGTTACACCAAACAAGGAGTACACTAATACACTTCAAGAGTGGTATCCACAATATTAATAAGCTATTTTTGAACACTATAATTTGAAACAAGCAATTTCTATAGTACAAAGACAAAGATAACAGCTTCTAAAAAGATTCTTTCTTTTTCTAGAATAATTTTGTACATAAAGGCATTTGGAATTTAAAAATGAATACTAAAAACATTATGCTTTTATGTTTGATTAAGCCTACATGCTCTTCCGTCCACCAGTCAGGGGTGAAAGGTCCTGACTTATTGAATTCCCGTGGTGAACGGAAACATGGAACTCTTGACCCAAGCACGAGGTAAGAATACCTTGATAGCTCTCAAAGAGAGAGAGCGCCTAGTACATGGGCTTCAATTTCTTAGACCTATCTTAAGGCCTCCGGTTATAACCCTAATCAGGGCATACAATCAATAGTTCGAGCTTCATTTATCAGGGCCTCAAACAATCATCAAATGACTAAGGATACAAATCGCAAGCTACCTCTACTCCCAATTGGTCCCAGATCAATCTCGGTTGTCTGGCATACACCTGGGCCAATCTTCAAGGCTAACCATCCTGCAAAATGTGGTCACTATCCTAGTCTAAATGCGTCTATCAAAGTCGACCTCTACTCTAGAGTCTAACTACTGATTTCTGCTACAAGAGTGATGAACTTTTTATACACTTGAATACAAATCACTTGCTACCTCTACTCCCTACGATACCAGAACGATCTCCGTCGTCTGGTAAATCTAGGCTACACTGTATGGCAAACTGTACAGTTCAATCTACTTTATTCATCACAAACACACCGCCAATCAGCTGTCTTGCTCCGTTAAGAATAGTGGGGGAATTGTTGGGCCAATAAAAAAGGGGATATTCACATATGAAACACAATGACTGTAGGTTACTCTTCGATCCGTGTTAAGATGGTTCAATGGAGATCCTCGGATGACGTCCACTCGACGGGATTGAAGGTCCACTAACAAAGTGACGAAGTGCTGTACTCAGACTCGGCACTTCCCCAGGTCCTTTTGCTCTTCCGCACGGCTTCCTGGGTTTCCTACTCCCATACGATGACGATCTCTGTCGTTCGAAACAGTTCCCACTTCTTGGCACCACAACAATGGCAAAGTCCCAGCACTTAGCAATGGCAGGTGGTTCTTCCTTGGAGAGGTTCAAAAACTGACTTCTCTCATCGAGCTCCAAATTGAGACTTGTGTCCTCATTGAAGGACGATGAGCCCCTGTTCTCCTGGAGAACCAAAAATGTGACTCCTGGTTCTAAAACATTCTTTTTTTGTTTGGTTTTTCAAGGGCTTTTCTAAACGCTACAGGGAATGCAATCCCCAGTACTATTAAAGTGAAAGGTTATAATTCGTCTATTTATTACCTTTCAATCTAATTCCTCCTTGGATCTGAGAGGGTTGTGATAGGCGGTTGTGGTAGATCGGGATTTCCTGTTTCTCCTCCCTTCAAACATGTAGCCGACATTCCTCACCCATGTTTATACTCGTAGCTGGGCTGACCAGCCCCTCGGGTACTGGGGCTTTTCCTTGGTGATAGGAACGACGTAGAGATCGATTCACACCGAATCCCAAAGCTCTTTGTTACGACCGGTTCCTGTGACATTGTACATCTATGATCAAGGGCTGGAGGAGCTACTTGTGATCGATTGCGACGTCTTTGCGAGCATTGGGTTGGCATTTGGATGACATCTGGCCCTCAAACGGACACATGTTGGGCGATCCAACGTTTTCACAAGACTTCAACATACATATCTCAAGACATTTTGATAAACACCGTTCCGTCAACTATCGTTCATCCTGTACATCATTTATCCATATCATATCAGGATGATGTACTCGATTGTGCACGGAACACATGCAGTTGAAAACTCTACTACAACTGAACATGTTAGGTGGAAAACATTCCATGCATATTAAGCCAAATTTGAGAAAAAGATCATTTTGTCTAAAGGTACATCAATAGACGATTCCTTTTGCAGCATCGAAATGAGGTCAAGCTCCCCTAAACTTTCTCCCATCAACGGCCAATGGTCATCTTTGAACTTGAACTTAGCCAGACCGACCTTTTTGGCCGGTCTTACTCTAGAGCACGCTGGCTTTTGAATAAATTAATGGTCGACCCTATCTCGACAACATGATGATCTGACAGTTTAATAGGTTTCACATGGACGTACTGGGTCAGATCAGGGTCATTGGAAAAGACCAAATTCAGAACGGTATTAGTAAAACCAAGTCCAGAACGCTGTTCACTCTGGTGGCTACACCAACATGCTGGGAGAAATTGCGCAAGATAGCAAATTCTTCCAGCTTTTCAAACGACTGAGATGTCGATTTCGAAATGGGAATGTACCCATTGGGACTAGCCTCCCACTCTACAACGCTAGCCGGAAAATTAAAGTCCCCTATAAAGAAAACCTTCGAGCAAACTGTCTGATCCAACTCGTTTCCGGTGAACTGGAGAGCTGACATAAAAGAGCTGACTGAACAAGATGGAGTTCTATAAACATTGTTACAATATACAGATCAAACCCTCGAACATGACAAACTAAGACCTCTACCTCCACGTTCAACATTTGTACATGACTAATGTGATGAAACGGATAGCGACTCCGAATTGACCGGTGACGAAATGATTGAAGCTGGAGTGGTTCAAAGACTTAGTGAATATATTCGAGGTGGACCTTACTGTACAATGGAGGCTTAATAATGAGCCGGAGTTGATGGCAAGGCAGGTTATGAATAGCAACTGACTGTTCTGCTATCTTGGCTTTTCCTTGTTAGTTTCGCCTTTCCCTAATTTATGATCGGCATATTCTTAGTGGGAGGGGGGAATCAAAAGAGACTGCGCAATTTTTGGGTTAGCAGGGGTGCTGACTTGTTAAAGGGGTACATTTCTTTATGTGCCAATTCTATTGCGGTTAATGTTCAGGAATCCTGAATAGAGTTGTTACATTCTTGATTTGCACACTGCACTTCTTTCGGCCCTATAACTTTGGGCCTGTCTACTCATTGATGGCCGTCTTGGGACTCGTTGGCGCCTCGTTCTGACGCCATCATCACTCTGTTAGTCGCTATTATCACCCAATGACATTATCACTCAATGACGACTTCATTGAATGGTGTTTCACTATAGTTGCCTCCCTCTGAATGAAGGCGCTGCGTCCTCGTAGCCGTATCCTGGTCGTTGTCTGGATGGGTTGTGGGATTACCACAACAGGAGATGGGCTTCCAAGGGCACCCTTGTGTCCTTGTTTGGCAGTTCTGATACCAGATTAAACCACTGGATAGGACGATTACGGCAATCAGGATCATCACTAAGGCTGGTGATGACCATGCATGGGATCAATTGCTTTGACGAGTCATGGCTGCTAGGTTGGATAATGGTATTGGCTGGGACACGTCTGGTTGTTCTAATTGTGATAGTAACTGATTTAGGTCTTCATTGGGAAGGGGATGGTGAGGTTGATTGTGGTGGAGGAGTTGGGATAGTTCGAATGGTAGAATTCTCGGGGGTTTTGGTACTATCATCGTGGGGCTGAGCCAATCGTTGTGGGCGGTAGCGATGTAGTGTTCTTTGGCATTGAACGTACATCCATCCGATAGTTGCAGGGTTGTGACTCCCGTTTCGTACTTGACGTCTCTTGACCCGTTCGCACAAGTGATACGGGCCTCTTCTGAGTGTCTAGCGAACAACAGAAAAGTTCGCACGCCAATTTGACGGAGTTCCATTCGTTGACTCTTTGGTTGGAGTTCGAAAGGGCAATGTCGCTGTATTTGATCCGTATTGCCTTGGTATAGAGCGTATAGGCAGGTGGTACTGGAGGTTTTGGTGAGCACTCTCAAGTGGGGGCATAAATGGAGCTGTCTCAGTTTGACGCACGCGTTGAGGTCAGGTTGATTGAGCTCCTGATAGAGGGTGCCTTCCTCATTCATCATCAGGTATTGGTTTGGATGGGTGATTCTTAGTTGATGACCTTGGTTGGTCATGATCGGCATTGGCAAGTGACGGTGTATAGTGAATGTTTCTTTGATGTTGTATACTGGGACGGGGACCTCTACACACATAGTTCCGTTGTCAATATCGGTGTGACAGGGCAACTTATAGGATGTTTTCAAGTCCGTAGGTTCAAACGCGAGCCTGAGTGGTCCGTTGGCTTGATTGGATATGCGTTTGAGCGCGTCCTGGACCATATCGGGGTGAAAAAGGTCCACTGTGACTTGACCGTGTAGGGATTGGGTCCAAGTATCTAGAACAGAGTAGATGTTATGAGTGGCTTGTGTGACAGCATATTGGGCTAGAGAGATCAGAGCCTCTTTTTGGGGAACGCTCCTCAACTCCTGCTGCTGTTCGTCGACTTGTTGATGGAACCATATGTCGTGCTTGACCAGTTGGGTGACGGTAGCGTTCAGGTGGGCGAGTTTTGGCTGTTGGAATCCATTTGCCTAACTGCGGCGTCCACATAGTGCAGGGTGTTGTCGCGCTGTCTTTCCAACTCATCAATACGCCTGGACAACTGGTGGTTGCTGAACAGGGCTCCTAAAGCGCCTGCAAGTGCAGTGAGACCGGCGGCTATTAATACAGCAGATCGCTTGGGGCGACTCGGGGTGCGGGTTAGTAGGTGCATCTCATCAATCCGATGTAGGCATTCTAGCGTGTCGAATTCCATGACTTGTAGTTGCCTGGCCGCGATCTGGTCGTTGGAGCTCTTGGCATCCCTGAGATATTGGATTGTATTTCGGATGTGTGCAAGTTGTTCTTCAATCGGGTATAGGTCGATTCGGCCTATGATCAGAAAGGCTGCGGTGTCTGTAGCCACTTTGCCGATGGATTGGAATAGGGCGGGTTCTGTGCTGATCTTGGGTTCTTTGCTGATCTCAGGTGAGGCTTGGTGTGTTAGGATGGGATGGAGGATAAGGTGGAAGAGGGTCAAACAGACGATCATTACTCTTGGTCTGTAAGACGAGGAGAGATCAGTATCAGTTTGATAGGTTTTGGGAAGGGTGGAGTAGGTGAAGGCGTGAGGGAGTTAGAAAGGGGGTGTTAAAGTGGATCTCGGGGGAAGGGGACCCTATTTGTCTGGATGCTCATGGCTCATGGAGCCATCCGGGTGGAGGGAGGGTGTAGTTTATTCCTGGCCGGTTGCCGCGGGTTTGGGCTGGGATGTCGGCATTTCTTTGGTTGGCTTCTTGATCACTTGGTATAACGGCTGCCGGAGGGAGAGGTAAGGAAGGTACGGGTTTAGGTGGTTGGGGAATGGGAATGGGGAAACCTTTAATGCTGGCGTCGGGTTGTTGCCTTCCTTGCTTTGACTCTCTTCACTCTTGCTTTCTTCTGCGTCTTAATCCTTACTGAGGGTGAAGTCTATCTCTCTGGTTTCAAACGCTGCCATTGGGAGAACCGTCTGGCGCAGCTGGGCGATAGGCTTACTGCGTAATGGTGAACATAACAGGAATATTAGAGTTGCAGCTTATAGTCTGGTGTGTAATGGGTGACTGTGTGGGCCTTAGGGAAAGTTATTGTACGAAAGTTTGAAGCGTGGGTTAGTCTTTCTTGTGTTTTGTTGTTTGGGATTTTTGAGATTCTATGGCCTCTTGGTGTTGGTTGACCTTCCGCCTCGAGATTCCTGTTCCGTTTCGGGGGATCGTTGGTCTGGACCCGGGCCTTTGTGCAAATCATTCCTAACATACAGGCATACACCCCCATGTGGGAATATGGGATTATCAGGGCGTATCCTATCACAATGAACTAAGTTGAAACCAACTACGGTTAGTTCTTCATCTAAGACCCCTGGCCAAAGCCAGGTTTCTGTTATAGAGATGAATGAAATCGCCCTCTCTACGGCTAGTTCTTCTAAGATTTTAACTTTTGTGCTGTCTTTTTTAGAAATCAGACAATGCACGTTCAAATATAGCCCCTTTACGGACCTCTCTTTTGACGGACCAAGTTCACAGGTTCTTGGACCATCCTCTCCAACCGTAAAAAATCCCTCTTATCAACAAAACTACGTTCTACTGGAGGCAAAGCATGAGCTAATGGGGATGGTTGGGTTTGAGGAATGGGTTGGGCATTTGACATTTGAATATGAACATATTTTGGGAATAGGGGTGGGACAAGGAACATTAGGAAGGAGGGTTTTTATAGGAATGGGTGTGGATTGGGTATTGGAGGGAAGAGGAGGGAATTGGGAGAGAGGGTTGGGGGGTCGAAATTCCTGGGAGATAAGAAAAGCAGCAAACTAGAAATGCGACTTTTCTCAGCGAGCTCCAAAACAGGAATGCAAAATCATGCCTGAATCTTAAAACTTTACAATTATTTCGTTCTTGATGGTCCAGTCCTTTGTTCTCAAGTGGTCTAACACGGCCATCCACTCTTTTGGGTCGTTTTGGTCATGCCTGATGCTTTAGAGCTGCCAGGTGGAAATAGTTATCAAAATTGGCTTTTAATAAGCCATAATCCACAAGCCTAGACAAAAAATGTTTGCGAGGTTGTCAATTGTCATTAACTCGTGAGGTGCAGGCAGTGCCTTTAATTAAGATCTAGAAAAAAAACTCCCATAACCTTGCAGAAATGCTCAAGATTCTGAATCACAAGGTTACAAGCTTAAAAGCTTGTAAAACGGGGAATGTACGATTTCTTGATGAAAGGCTTTTTGACCATTTAAGGATACCAACACCTCATTCTTCTCGCATTTTTTGCGCCTTTCTGAATAACTGAAGAAGCACTTTTTAGTTTGGTTATTAATAAATACTCATAATAACATATACCTGTATAATACTTATACTAATACAAATACTTGAAGAATTTTAAGAGTGCCTAAGTCTTGCACTTTTTGAAACTTAGACTCATGAAACAAAGATTCAGCATGAGATAGCCATCTTGCATTATTTATCCAGCGTATAGCTCTTTTCTGGAGAACGGATAAGGTCTTCAGTTTCGTACATCGGCAATAAATTTCAATACTGTACTCCAAGACGCTTTGGATAAGTCCATTATACGATTGCTTCTTTACAGTTTTCGCCTCTGACCTGCAAACTCTGTTCAGACTACAAATAATTTTTCGTATTTTGTTTACTACGTGACAATCCCAGTTAAGTTAATCATTTGATGCTGGTGTACCCGCCTCTTCTAAACTACGTCCGTTCATAGAGATTTTGAAGCTAGAATTACAGGTTTTGTGCTTGATAACCATTAATTTTGTTTTTTCTATGTTTAAAGTTAATTCATTCTTTTCTAACCATTGAAAGATACTTTCCAGTTGAGCATTTTTTTCTCCTGTAGCTTATCAGGTTGGCTTTTATAACACCAAAGCGTCGGATCATCAGCGAACATAATGCTTTCAAATTGCTATGCTGAGGCATGTCGTTTATATAGATCAGAAATAAGAGAGGTCCAACGATTTCCCAAGGGGTTGTGGGGTTCCCCAAGGCATGATGCTGCCTTGGGGAACCCCACATTTTAGTTTCAGTTTCAAGGACCCAACATTATTCACCGCGACAGAATGGTACCTCCCATTCGCATAGCTTCATTTGATGCCACTTGTCCCATCAATTGATTGGTTACGGATTATGCTGAGTAACTTCAAAGTGAAAGAGGAATAAGCATGGCTCATCAAACACGATGGGCGATCAAAACACTTTTGCAAACTTAAAGGGTTTCGGAACGATCACTTGTGTCATTGCAGTCATGCTGGCTCTCTCAGTGGTCTGGTTTCTTTCGTTTTTCAGCTTTTTAGCGTTCATTTGCCCATCGTGTTTCTGGGAGCCCTCTTCATTCAGACCACTAATGAAAACCACGGCGGTTCTTGCTCCATTGCCAAAGCTCCGGAACGATACCTTACCCAATAGATTCCAGCGCGCCAGCCACTTAAGCCCTCGAGAGTTGGAGCGACTTTCTTGGGCTTGCCAAGAAATCAAGGCAAACAAGCTCATTCAAAAGCCAAAGAGGGCGAACAAGTTGGTGGATTGGAACATGAAGTTCGCTTATTCGATCATCCAAAAGGCAAGATCAGTGAACAGAAGTGTTTGAAAAATGTACGGTTCATGTTTAACAAACAAACGAATAGTTATTCTCTATTTTCTACCTAAATAGAGTGCTAGCAGTTCAATCATGCAGATACTGGCTTGGTGGAGCTCAAAATATGGTCGGAAGAGGATCAAGAAATACCTGATGTCGAATGACTCTGTCACTGAACGGATCAATGAATTTGACTTATTTCGATTCACATTTGTCCGACATCCCCTGGAGAGGTGAATATATTTATGGCCTATTTTAACTTGAGAACCACTAAACTTTTGGGTTTGGACCAAAGAGGTGTTCTAAAGATTCGATGCGAATCGTTTTGAATGAGACTCCTCTTAACTCGTCATTTACAACTCTTTCAGATTATATTCCGCTTTTCAAGATAAGATCGTCAACCGAGCTCATAGGAACATCATGAACCGATCCCACATTCTCCATCACTATGGACCTACGTTTGAGAATTTTTCAACGTACATAGTGGAAGAACTGTTCCGAGGCTCTAATGAGAAATTTGATCGTTTCAACTGTCACATTGCGCCACAAGTCATAATGGGAGATTTTTGTCAGGAACGCTATCATTTCATCGGAAGGGTCGAGCAATTCCAAAAAGACATGAAGTTTGTTCTACGGCAATTGGGATTTTCTGAAAAATATATTCAAACACGCCTGGATATTCGCCTCAACTCGTCATCCAAGAAGTCCCAAAACCCCCAAAAATTCCAGCAATTACCCAAACACCTCTTAGTAGCCCTACATAGGATCTACTACTTGGACTTTCGAGTTTTTGGTTATCAATGATGAGTGTTCACAAATATCTTAATTCAAAAGTTGAAGCCCACCAACCAGTGACTTCGTTATGTAATAGATGGTACTTGAATTTTGGTTACCTAGATCTGACTACGTAGCCCTCATGTTTTCTTTACAATCTGAAATGAACCACCACCTTCTTATTGTAATTTAGCAAGTGTTTCTTATAAAATTTGCTCGTCTTCGTACTTCACTCTTTAACTTAAATTTTGTAAAATCAACTTGAATTTATTCACGCTACTATCCCTTACATCTAATGGCGGTAGTTGGAGCGGCACAAACAATAAAACAAAAAATGAACAAAAAACATGCTTAATGATGTCTTTTAGAACTACTAATAACTTTGTATAGTAGATCAAGAAACAAGAGATAATTTAATCCAATAAGAGATGATCTTGAATATTTTCGATGATTCTTTTTTTTCTTACCGCCGCCCGCTTGGCTTGCTTATACTGATTAGAAACTATAACATTTGTAATTCAGGTCATGGTATTGCTAAAAATGCAAAAAAATGCGTTTTGGCCCAAACTAGTCCCAGTTGGCAAGTCACGGTGTTCAAAAAGCCCTCTCAAGTTCCAAAGAAATTCCCAAACATATCTTGTCATTTTTTTACCTCACAAAAGTCATAGGGAACAATTTTGATTTTATTGGTTGATTGAATTCTAGCCCGCATAAAAAACTTACATACCTAAATAAAAATAAAAAAACTGTAACTTTCAAAAACCGACTCAACGTTAACTAGGAGCACACTTAGTTGGATCTTCAATATGAATTATGTTATCATCTATTTCACCGCTACTTAGTTACATGGGATTTAGTTATCCAAATTTCATCGTTTTTGCCTCAAAATGCCCCGGTTACAAATTAAGTTAATTTCCCAAAGATTTGCTATCGATTTTCACTATCACAAAAATAAACAATTTATTCTTCTTTTTTTTGCAAAATTTCAAATCATCTTAAAACCTTATACAACCATACGTAAAACCCTCAAAAAAGCAGATTTTTGAAAATATGTGTTAGGACCGTCCAAAAGACATTTACTTGAACGGTCACTGAAAATTTCACAAATATCAATGAAGTCTTAAAGTAGCTACTTTTAATCAGTTTCAACAAAGTCTTCAAGAAACGACAAAATCTATAGCAATGTTTGTTTTATGTATTGTCTTCAGAATTCAAGTTAATGCGTAACTGAGTGTACACATGATGATTGTAAAACACATTTTCAAAGATTACACTTTTCTTGTGTTTTAAGTGGCAATTACACATTTATAGCTATTGTGAGACTATGCAAAAAAAGAAAAGTAAACTTTCACTTATGTGATATTGAAAATCAATACTAATTCTTTGGGAAATTGAATTGATATATAACCAGGGCATTTTGAGGCGAAAAACGATGAAATTTGGACCACTAAATCCGATGTAACTAAGTAGCGGTGAAATAGATGATATCATAATTCATATTCAAGAGCTAACTAAATGTGCTCCCTGTTTACATTGAATGGGTTTTTGAAAATATATTTTTTTTTTTATGTTTTTGGGTATTTAAGTTTTTTATGTGGACCAGAATTCCATAAAAATCTAATACAATTCCATAATTCCTCATAATTTTCTGAGGTAGAAAAATGCTGAGATGTGTTTGGGAACTTCCGTTGAAACTTTAAAGGGTATTTTTACCACTGTGAAGTGCAAGCAAGCCAACCGCTAGCGGTAAGAAAAAACGTAAACATCTGAACCTTCAGAATCATGTCTGATTTTAAGAAACATGTAAGGAACTGAAAACTATTTGAGAATGTATCTATTTTGACGAAAGGTCTGACAAGTGGGACAATCTAAGCTCGAATCTTGAACCAGACTTCGTTCCTTCGGTTGATGATAGTGTAAGGGGCATCATAACCAGCTGTATAGTACGTGTCTGCGATCAGATTGAATCCATCGGCAGTGGCTTGCTCGTACAAGGCTGCAGCTGCCTTAATGTAGTCGTCAGAGGTGGCAAATCCACTGAACTGCGTGGCCACAACCTGCAAAGAAGCCGAAAACCATTTTTGAAGAACCGCTTTTAAGAGAGAGTCTGAACCAAACTTTGGCTTCTCTACTGACCATGAACTCATCCCTTTCCTCAATGTAGACATCGTCGGATTTGGGAGTAATGGGCGATTCTTGGTAGATCCCTGGAATGTAGAAGCTCATGGTGAACTCGCTTTCGCAGTTGGGACCCGCTCCCGGCTTGATGAAGGTGGTCACAGGGGAAGTCATGTCGATCTTGGTGCCCTCCATGTTGTCCCCATCGATGTAGTCAAACAGTCGGTAGAAACTGTCTCGGGATGCCTCCCCGTCGTGAACATTCATGGCGTAGTTGTAGGTGGACACCCATTTCGTGGCTGGGTAATCTCTCACCTCATAGGTCTCTTTGGCTTTAAAAAAAAAAGAAGTCGCATTTTGTAAGACGAAAGAAAGCATTAGGTTTGAAATTATATATTGAACTTACTATCGATCACTGAGTAAGGAGCCACTTCGAGTGTTGGATCTTCGGCCAAAATAGGGGCAGTTAATAAGACAAGTGTAAGAAGTTTGGAATACATATCGTTCGTTCGTAAAGATTTGTTGACTCTGCACAGATGTGATTTGAACTGATAACTGTGTCTTTAGATTGGGTCAATATATGGCGAAAAGTTTGATAATAAGCCTTGCTCTCCTAATGATGTTTAGTCATAACGCATTAAACTTTTTTGGCGTGGAAACGAGGGGTATGTCGACTGCATGTGGACAAACTGATCTCCTCGTTGTGAAGGGAATGGTTTCTGATTGGGTCATCCGGCATCTGGTCAACTTGGCCGATCTTGATATTTTTTTATGGGTTCACTTGGCATCCCTGAAAAAAATGACCGTATCAAATTTGGGGCGTTCACAATCAATATGAAAATATGAAAGTACTGAATGGAGTACTAATGCAGACCTTAAAACGTTACACAAAATGCAAGATAGACGCAAAAATTGAAAGCACAAAAATGCAAATCAAGCAAATCAAAACAAGAAAAAAAAAAGTTTGGGAAAGCAATTTCAAGCCAACTAATTGTGAGATGCTACCAATATTTCCTTATCAGTTGCACTCAACCAACTGACCCTTGAATCCGTGTGGGTCAAAACTGATCTTCGACCAAGCTTTAAAAAATTGGTCTCTGATCTCCAAAAACTTGCGGCAAGAAATTAGTACTGTACACCACAGAATTTGGCAAATGATGCAATCGCCCCAAGTTTTTGGAGCCTAAAATTGTTGGTAGATGTAATTTTCATGCTTGCAAGGTTACTAAACAATGACTTTGAATATAGGGAGGCATTGCATTTAACTTGTTCAAAAAGAACAATAAGGGAAATATGATTGTTTAATGCTTAATGTATGAGCTGATTAACTAACAGAAAAGTTAATTTTAATTGTTCACTCTGTCAGCAACTAGGGGGGATGCCCCACGTAAGAGAAGATAAATATCTTATGCAGGTCGTGCGATAAGACTTTCTAGTGATTACAAAAGACTTGCATAATTCAAGCAATCAGCATTTCGTTATGAAAAGCGCCCTTATCGTCTGTCTTATCTCTCGAATGGATTCTGACTGTTTTCTTTGGATTTTGGAGTGTCGAGTAAATTTCGTTCTGGTTTCAGAAGTAGTTTTGCTTGAAAGAGAATCTTGGAAAGTACAAGCTCCAATAGTTCGCATGGTAACGTAGAAAGACAGATTTGAACCAAGAGCCAATCCTGGTTTGACGTAAGAAAAATCAGGGTTTTATTTTGAGGCTAAGTAACGGGTTTCCCACAAGCGCTAACATAGTCAACTTTAATAAAAAATGTAAATCTTGTGCTTACTTATTTGACTGCATCGCTACATTATGGGATGAAAGACCGATCTTAATATGATTGGGTTGAAATCATTAGGATTCTACAGTTTCCAAAATAAGTACGAAAGGCACCTCGTCCCTTGCATAAGGAACCACGGTAGCTGAGTGGTCTAGTATACCCGATCAAGGACACTAATTACTCTGTACCCCTTAAATAATGCCTGCCTTTCATGCAAACTTCCTAAAAAGTAGAAATCTAAACTCTACTAAACTACAGCTCATTACTTTTCCACCAATGCCTGATGGTCTTGTCAAATGTGTGGATTAAGACAAAATTATCAATTGTCCATCCCCAATATTCTGATATGTTAACATTTATGTACATGTTCCTTTATTGCTTATTCCTTACATTTATTTTATATTCAGTGTAAGTTACTCATCAATTAGTCAAATGGTTCTTGTTTATCTTCTATCTATGCATGTTTTTGAGCCAGCTTTGCGCAATATTTTACTGATTTGAAAGCCAATTTGACTGGTTTTTTTATAAATTTGATGCTCATGGGTATTTCATTTATTCTTTTGATTTTCAAAATTAATCAGAAATATTTACTTTATGAAGGGAGTTGTACATCAAAGAGATCATTATTTGATTAAAAACACTAAAAGTACTATGCTGCATGGATAATCTTGTTTTATTGATACTAGAGTTACTGTCTTAATTCAACGCAATGGCCTAACTTGGCGGTCAGGGGAAAGCCGTGTCGTTTCCTCTCTTTAGAGTCCTTGACCCGATAGACGCACGACATGATTCCCCAAAGGGCGTGGGTCGAATCCCGCCTTCAGAGAAGAACATTTATAAGTGACTTACATGATGGCAAGTCAGGTGTTCCCCAGGGCTCCATCTTAGGGCTCCATCTTAGGGCTCCATCTTAGGGCTCCTCCTTTTTATAATATTCGTTGCCCCGCTTCAAAAGCTTAGTATTACTGCCAGTCTCTCTTCTTAGGCTGACGATATAAAGTTAGTTTCTGGTAGGAATGGACAAGATTCCACTAGCCTTGCAAAGGACTTAGATCGAATCTACTCATGGGCAACTGAGTGTAATATGGCGCTGAACGGAATGAAATTTCGCTCAATGACCTTCGGGTTAACTCCTTTGAATACTCCACTCGTAAATAATGGAGGTAAAGATATTGAGCAGGTCTCATCTATGAAAGATTTAGGTGCAGTCCTCCAAAATAATGGAAAGCTCGATGAGCATATCCAGTTGAAGGTTGGTAAAGCTTTACAAATGTGTGGTTGGATATATCACACGTTTAAGTCCAGAGATAGCATCACGATGCTAACTCTGTACAAATAGATTGATCAGCCACATCTTGAATATGCCTCACCCATTTGGGCTCCAATAAGTTCAGCAGGTTTGCAAAAGGTCGAGCAAGTCCAAAGATGTTTCACTAGGAACATCACAGGAATGAGAGATCTCTGGTATTGGGAGAGACTAGAAAAGTTGGGACTGTACAGTGTTCGGAGAAGGTGCGAAAGGTATCTGATACTGTACGTCTTCAAACGCATCCATGAGCCAAAGGAGTCACCCCAGGATTTAGGGTCAATTCTAGTGACCGTAGAGGCTTAATGTGCGTATTGAGAGCACCTTCATTGCTCGAACTAGCCTGGATTCTCGAGGGCTTGAAGTCCACATCTCTTCTGTATCGGGCTCCTTCATTGTTAAATTTGCTTCCCTCTAATATTCGTAGGGAATACGTAGGCCTTGTTGATCCGGTAGCATCTTTCAAGCCAGATTTGGACAAGTTTTTTAGATAGCATTCCAGATCAACCCTACATTCAAGGACTAGCTCGGTCTGCCAACTCAAATTCGTTGGTAGACCAAATATCATATAAAGATTGAAAGGTAATAAATAGACGAATTATCACTTTTCAATCTTTATTAGTACTGGGGATTACATTCCCTGTGGCGGTTAGATAAGCCCGTGAAAAACCAAACCCCCCCAAAAATCATGGACTCTACTTCAATGCAAGCATTGTCCTTCACAACAAAGGATGCCAAGAGATAACGTGCGAAGATTAAAAAACAGGAGACAAAACGTTTGATTAAAACCCTGAAAAAAATTCCCTCAGTATCGTGCATCTCAATAACACTTATTGCCCTCCGCACTAAGTCGAACAATGTTCTCATTAGACGGCCCATTTTCAAGTTGCAAATCTGACTTAGGCGATATCCTATACACTACTCCCGGCTAGCCCGTTGTTTTGGTGTTTTGGTGTTCGGGAGCACACCTTGTAAATGGCTTTTTTAGTTGCTTGAAGACCTTATCGTGTTTTGTAGCCCCAGCCCCTAACAATGTTTTTGGGTCCAGCGCTTGACACACATCACCATTTAGGACTTAGTGGATAAGTTTTTGCATCTCTGCTGACTCATAGGTCAGAAAGGGGGGTAGCTCTCCGACTAAAGAAATCAGCCGGGGTTAGTTTTCCTTGGTTTCCATATGATGGCGCAAAATGATCCTCTCTGATTGCATGGATCCGGGTCTGGTTCCTCGGAATATTTTTAACAAGGGTGTGCGGTCTGTAACCACAGAAACTTGCGGATTCCAAACAAGATAGACCTTCCCCTTGCGTAGACCAAAATCAACGGCCTTGGCCTCGAGATCTACCTGGAGGTAGCTCTTCTCAACTGATCTTTTTGGCCTTGAAGCTACTACCACTGTTTTTACCCGAGAAACAGCAGACTCTCCTCGGCAAAGGATTGCACACAGACCATCCCGATGAGCTTTCACAAACAGAAAGTGGACAAAGCTGTGGTGAAGAACGTAAGGCATGCATCCTCATATAGAGAAAATTTTCAGAGTTTGAACTCCCTTATGTGAAGTTCGTCTATTTGAACTTGAGTGCTTTTGGGCGAGGGCTTTGAGTTTTGGCGTATCTCTGGCAATGAACGGAAAGAAATTTGAACTGGACCCTTCCCATACATAAGAATTAAATAAGCGCATCCTTGCATTTGAGAATAGGAGCCTCCTTAAGTAACCGAACTCTTTCTGGGTCTGATTTGATGCCTTCTACTGAAACTATCATTCCCCAAAAAGGTATTTCTTTCACTTGAAAAATGCGCTTAGACGGATTAAGAGTCATGCCCGTTTCTTAAAGCCTCCGAAGGAAAGTCCGGAGGGTGTGGTCGTGATTTTGGATGGTTTTTCCGGCGATAGTTATGTCATCACTTGACGTGTTCCATCTTTTTAATTTATTTACCCAGGTTGGTTGACTTGAAGTTTGCGACACCATATGGACCGCTTGAGACGAAGAGAGGCGATTTAAATGGAGGTGTCCGTCGTTGCAGGCTGTAGCTAAGTGGCCCATTCATTGGCAGAATGAACACATTCTTGATGTGCAGTTATAGCAAAACCAACCATATTTTGCGTCTTTTTGGCGCCGTGATTGTCTTGAATATGGCCCTAAGTCTCTGAGAGCGCTGAGCTTAGATACAATTGCTTTCATGAAGTTTCATGAAGTGACCAATTCTTTTGAATCACGACATCCCTTAATATTTGATCACGTGTTCCATGAACCAATTGAATTTTAGTAACCATTCTCGTCGAGCTCCAAAAAGCTGACAAGTAGCCAAGGTGTGCAAAAGCCAAAAAGTGACAAGAAAGCTGGATGGCCAGTGTATGATTGCCGGATGGTGGCTGTTGACCAGATGTTTATTGTTCGCAAGTGGAGGTATTTATACAGAGGGAAAATGACTATGGCGAGTGTGATGGTGAGAGCAGGAGTAAGGCAAAAATGGAAATTTGTATCGGTGACTAGAATATAACAGACAGCAAAGCAACATTCAAGCGCTCTCAGGAGGAGCAGATGTCCCAAAAATTTATATGTAACATTTACATATATCCGATAAATAGATGATGCCCCAAGGATAAACAGGTTGTAACGGAGTCAGGGTTTTATGTGGGAAATTAAGGACCAGACCACCGGGCCAATGTGCTTCACTGATGAAAAAGTTTTCATTGTTGAGTCGGTGCTCAACAGTCAAATGGACCGTTTAATTGGTCCCAATCGTCCGGCACAGTATCCCATTGAGTAAAAGAGCCATCTTTCGATGCCAGAAGCTGGCCATGGGCGTACAAATCACTCAGCAAAAATACAAGTCGATGCCCGACGAAGACTTTTTTCCTTAGCTCCAGAGGACTTACAGGGATGACCCCAATTTTTTCCAGCAAAAAAAAGTTCCCGCCCATGCCATCCAAAGTGCTCAGGATTTTTGCTTTTTCAATTTTCTATCTTTCTGGCCCAAAGATATGTTGCTTCCTTCAAGCCCTGACCTCAATGGTATGGACAATTTAATGGGATCCGTCCTTGAGCACAGGGTTTGCGCCACATCTCACAAGAGTGTTCCTGTTTTGAAGTGGGCCCTTATTGGCGCTATTCCAGAGAAATTGGTGCGGTCAGGTTGTGATCACTTTCCCAAGCGTCTGCGCCTTGTCAGACGCTTGGTAAAAATGGTAAAAACGGAGGTCATTGTGAAAATACTTGAAGCACAATGTAACGGGACATATTTCCCCAATTACTGTGCAAAGTTTCAACTAGATGAATTGCGAAATTTTGGAATTACAAGTGTTTTTATCTGTTCCTATTCATAGTAGTTATGATGTAGACATGCACTACAGGTATTGGTAGAGCGCCCGCTTTCCAATTTGCGAATTCTGGTTCGAACCCAGGCTAGCCGAGTCTAAGCTTCTTAGCATTATCCAATCACAGCGTAAGTTGCTGCCTTTACAGCTGAAGTGGGCGAACCTGCGATCATTCCCGAGGGTGAGGTAATAATTAAATGTTGCACGTTTGGCTGTGACAACGGAGTGGGAATATCCCTTAATTGGGACACCCATCATTTAGATGGCAGGCCAAGTGAGAAAGAGAGCTGTTCATCCAAGGTGTTCATCTGACTCCGAACAAACAAACAAACAAACGGGTGTGGGAGCAAAATTTTCCGCGCTCGGAAAACCATTACAAGAATGGCTGTATCTCACCTGTCACCAACATGATATCAAAAAAATATTATAATTTGATAACTTCATACCACAGCAACATATGGCCTCCTTCAGCTTTAATAATAGCCTCTATACGACGTCTGAAAAAAGCACAAGAATTTAGAATTTGCTCCTTTGGGATTTGGGTCCATTGCTGGGAGATGGACTCGTTCAGGGAGGTGATATTTGGGTAGGAGGTCGTCCAAACCTGAAACTCCAAGACGCTCCACCAGAAATAATCCAACGGATTGGCATCTGGACTTGGTGGAGGCCAAAGGGATTTGTCCCAAAACATGGAGAAATTGGCCTTGCAAAAGTCTTGGATTCTGGTGGCTGTACGAGCCGGAGCTTCATCTTGGGTAAATACAAAGTTAACCTTTGGATAATTCTCCTTCAACCATGGCAAAACTTTGTATCTAAGGAGCTTGCAGTAGTAACATCTACATTTACTATCTCATTTGGTCCAAAAAAGGTGGTTCATGGATTTGCCACATCAGATGCCAGCAGGCCAAAAACCATGACCTGAGCTGGATGTTTGACTTAAGAAAGGACTTGACTCTTTTGCATCTTTGCAGCCTCTCTGCCTCAATATTGCTGTCAACAAACGCCTAGGGGTTCTTGGTATCTTACCATACCTGGTAAGACCAAGACTATCATGGATGGCTAATCTGATGGTGATCTCATCAACTTCAAATTCAAAGACCTCAGCTAATCTTCTCATAGATATTGTTGGATCTTCTTCAATTTTAGACCTCAGGGCATTCAGAAATGTATCATTTCTCTTCAAATTGGACCCACCACTACCAGGCTTCCTCGACAAGTCGTCCTTTTTGACCTCTTTGGCATGTCGCACGTTCCTCACTGTCCCCTCTGTGACCCCAACAATAGGCTATATAGCTAACATTGAATGTAAACGGATATTTCAGCTTGCGTAACTTTCAATTACTTTTTTATCAAAATCTTTTACTAAAATGGAAAATTTGAACTTCAAACGGCGGAAAAAATTGTTCCAGTACCCTATAATTCACGAAATCTGATGAAACATTCACTCTTATAATTAGGACCCACTTTAAGCTTGGTAAAGGTGATCAGAGATCACGGTAGCAGCCAGGTCGATCTTGGTGCGCTCCATGTTTTCCTCATTGATGCAGTCAAATATTCGGTATGAGTTTCAGGGTACGTTTCGCCGATAGAAACATTCATGTGGCAATTGGATTGTGATTAATCATTGGGCCGGATGATACCGCAATTCATTGGAATCCTTAAACTCTTTTAAACAAAGAGGGACTTGACCCACTCTACGATAGTTTAACTATTAGCTCTCTTTTTAGTTTCGTTCAATCTCATTTAGTTGTGATTTTTCATGTCAACTGAGCGAGGACCATGGTGGTTGTCAATTGAATGGACAGGTTTACTGATTGAAAGACTTTTTATTTTGCTATAAGTGTTATGAAGATTTCTCCTCACCGTTTGTTCGTTGTTTTGGGACCTTTGACAAGTATATTTCGGATTTTAGGTAGCATCCAGCCATGGAGGTGGAGGTATATCAAATTGTCGCAGTATACCCCGGTAGGCTGTGATCTCATTAGAAAACGGGGGATAAAACGATGAGTTAGGCCTTACCTTGGAATGGTTTTCACCCTCCATCCTGTTTAAGAGGTTACTGGTGATCATTTCCAGTCAATATAGTCCAATTTTCACGTAAATTCTTGTTTATAATTCAAGATGATTGACATTGGAATTCCCGGATTGTGTAGTAGTTGGACCATTTTTCGCTATGAAGTAAATAAAACACATCTGATTCACTTTCAAGGAGTGCTTGGATGTTTCTGGCAACCACTCACATCAAAAATATTTTAGAACTTTACACGAATTCTTGTCACTTGTAATTTTTATTCGAACAAGTCAAACTTCATGGTTCGTCCATCTTGTATCACCCGTTTACCTCAACTTCACTTGAACAGCTGGAAAACTTGAACAATAGGAAAAAATCCTGGTAGACAGGAATTCCTCCAGCTACAGCTTAAAACTAGCCATATTCCTCCCTATAATTTCCAATGCCTATGGCGAGGGAATTTGCTTGGCTTGGAGAGCGTGACCATTATTTTTTTCAATTTCTGGTCGGGAGGTTGAGTTCAATGGTTTCTAAAATTTCCGTTATACTTTTGGGGTACATTTGGCGGCGTCAAATATGTCCAGTGTAACGTCGTCCATGATCCAGCACACACACTACTTCATCGCTCTTCCCACATCGGGTCACCCATGCGTACTATTGAAAAGGACAGGAAAACCCCGTTTCATCCCACATGCCCAAGAGGCCGGAAAATGGTATTAGGCTGAGCGAGCAATCAAAACTCGTATAATCAAAAATCGTAGAAATGTAATAAGATGGGAAATAGCGTCGGAACATTCTCCCCCCATGCTCGCTTAACCTAAATTAAAACATATTTTAAATCATATTGATGGAACGGAGACCTTTCCCAACTGGCAAATTTTAGTAATAGAACGATTCAAACGTTCACTAAGTCTGTGCTATTTCTAATTTTCATATATGTGCATTAATGAATATGTAAAAATAATGAACGATTTCTTTAGGAAGAAGTTGTGGCTATGATATGTAGAGTTTCGTGTGAGTACGGATTGCATATGTGAGTACACTTTAAGTAATTAATGCGCAAAATCTTTTGATATTGTTCCATACTATTTTTTGATCTGCCGGCATGCTTCTTTCAATTATTTCTTTCGCTCCGTTCAGCATTGGATACGACATTGCTAACTTTTGATACTACTTGTTTACCAATTGCATACATTGTGTTGTAGCGCAACAGATCGACACGCTTTCGTCAACAATTAAACAAAACGTTCACGTAATAAGTGGATTTTGTAATTCCATTCAATTTATATAATTAAGGTTGAGGTTGGGTCAACCTATACTAATAGTTTGCACATGTAAAGTACGGTATAGTAGTTAGTCATAGCCTTGGCAGCGTAAAAAGATAACATTATTGTCAAATTGCGTCACAGAATGCCAAAAACATCAGTAAATAGTAGCAC
Organism: Tigriopus californicus; assembly: GCF_007210705.1. NCBI lineage: Eukaryota > Metazoa > Arthropoda > Copepoda > Harpacticoida > Harpacticidae > Tigriopus > Tigriopus californicus. The sequence continues at coordinate 16,151,121 of NC_081449.1, read as the reverse complement.
TGGGGCGAGTCCGAACTCGAGCCCGAGTGAACTTGTTATGTTCGATGCCTTGCACTTAATATGAACACAGTGCTTTAACGATCAATACTTTATTTTCCGGAATCCATTTTTTTGCAAAGCCATGCCCAAATCTTAAAACCTAACAGCTATTTCGTTCTTGATGGTCCGGGCCTTGTTCCCCAACCGATCGAACACCGCCATCCAGCATTTAGCCACTCTAAATCGCACTTTTAAAATCAACGAAATCGGCATTCGGAGTCTGTTTGTATTCTAGTGTCTCTCTCTGGGGGCTGGCACAGGTAAATAGAGTAATTGTAGAGATTAAGTATTCTTTTGTGAGCAAGCCAATTAATTCATGTTGAAGAAACGAGACGAATGCCAAAATGTGAAAATGCAACACAAACATTGCCTGCTGTTTTGTATCATGGGAGAGGAAACCTTGAGACTCATGTTTAGAGACTCAAAATATAAAAAAGTAAAGTAATATTTTATGAAAAGTTATCAACTAGCGCAGTTTTTGGAATTTTTCTAGAAAGCTCAGATGACGAGCATAAAAGTTTTCTGCTCTATAAATGTTAAGAAAGGAGACTCCAACATTAACAGTTTCAGTTGTAAATAAACCTTATGTGGACATTTTATTATCAAAGATGTTATCCAATCTAATCTTCCAAAAAAGATAGCACAAAGATCAAGGTTCTTGAGGAACTAGCTTTGGATAAGCAGGTCTCGTTCATTTCCATGACAGAAACCTGGCTTCGACCAGGAGTCTTAGATGAAGAGCTGGCCATGGTTAGTTTCAATTTAGTAAGATGTGATAGAGTACGCCCTGACAATCCCATTTTTCCGCATGGGGGCGTATGTCTATATGTTAGAAATGACCTGCACACTAGTCATGTAAAAATGTCTAATGGAGAAGTAGAGGTCTTAGTTTGTCATCTTCAAGGTCTTGATCTGTCCATTGCGACAATATATAGGCCCCCCTCTTGTTCAGTAAGCTCGTTCTTGTCAGCTCTCAAATTCATAGGAAATGAGTTGGACAAGTCAGTTTGCTCAAAGGTTTTCTTTGTAGGGGACTTCAATTTTCCGGCTAGCCTTGTAGAGTGGGAGGCTAGTCCAGATGGGTATATTCCCGCATCGAAATCGACGTCTCAGTCGTTAGAAAAACTGGAGGAATTTGCGATCTTGCGCAATCTCTCTCAGCATGTTGGTGTAGCCACCAGAGCGAATAGCGTTCTTGACTTGTTTTTTTCCAATGACCCTGATCTGATCCAGTATGTCCATGTGACACCTAGTAATCTGTCAGATCATCATGTTCTCGAGATAGGGTCGACCATTACTCAAAAGCCGGCGTGCTCTAGAGTAAGACCGGCCAAAAAGGTCGGTCTGGCTAAGTTCAAGTTCAAAGATGAACATTGGCCGTTGATTATAGAAAGGTTAGGGGAGCTTGATCTCATTTCAATGCTGAAAAATGAATCGTCCATAGATGTAGCCGTAGACAAAATGATTCTAGTTTTTGAGGACGTCTGTTCCACTCTAGCAATCTCTGAATGTGTTCCACAGGGCGGGACACATTCTAAAATTCCGAAGTATAGGAAGAATTTGTTCAAAAAGAGTTGCAAACTAGCAAAAAGGCTCCAGAGCAATTTGAATCCAGTAGTTGTGGCTAGCCTTCAAAGAAAGTTGGATTTAATCCAAGGTAGAATTAAGGCCTCCATTGAGACAGATCAGTTGAACAAGGAAAGTAGAGTTGTTCAAGAGGTGAGGTCGAATCCGAAGGCGTTTTTCTCTTATGCAAACTCTAAGAGAAAGATCAAACACCCTGTAGGGCCTTTTGAGGTCGATGGGGAAGCCATAGACAATGTAGGGGCTATGGCCAACATACTTGGAGATCAGTTCTCTAGTGTGTTTTCAACTCCACTGAGTTTAGGAGCAACAGTCCATTGCTCTATTGATGAGTTTGTTGGGACTGGCAAGGCTTGTCAAGCTGAGCATTTAGATGATCTTGTAGTCACAGATCAGGATGCTTTAGAGGCCATCAGGAACTTGAGACTCTCGAGCTCCCCTGGCCCTGATGGAGTGACATCTCAGTTTCTGATGAGATGCTCACAGGTTCTTGCTCTTGTTTTCTCGTTCTTGATGCGTTGCATCTTGGATCAGGGCAAGTTTCCATTTTCACTAAAGTTAGCTCATGTTGTTCCAATTTTAAAAGGGGGAGATAAGTCGCTCCCCAGTAACTACAGGCCGATTTCTCTCACTTCGAATATTGCGAAGGTGTTTGAGAAGATCATGAAGTTCAAACTGGTTGAATTTCTTGATATTCATGAAGTCCTTCCTCCTAGCTAGCATGGGTTCCGAGCACATTTTAGCACGGTTACCCAACTGATTGAACATATAGAGCAGGTTATTGAGGGACTGGAGAGCCATGAATCAGTCGATGGAGTTTATCTCGACTTCGCCAAGGCCTTTGACAAGGTAGATCATGGCCTTTTAGTTAACAGGCTCCATGAGATTGGGATCCAAGGCAAGGTTCTCAATTGGCTAAGAAGTTTCATTTGTGGTAGGAAACAATTAGTTAAGGTTGAGGGATCGCTTAGTGACATACATGATGTCAAGTCGGGTGTCCCTCAAGGCTCCATTTTGGGTCCCCTCCTTTTCATTATCGTCATTGCTCCGCTTCAGAAGCTTGGTAGTAGCAATGTCAGTATCTCTTCCTATGCAGATGATACAAAATTGGTAGTTGGTAGGAATGGTCAGGATTCTGGTTGTCTGGCAGAGGTCCTAGACCAAATTTATTCCTGGGTTGCTGCGAGTAACATGGCCTTGAATGGAATGAAATTCCGCTCAATGACCTTTGGGTCGACGCCATTAGACACTCCACTATTAGATGATGAAGGTAAGGACATTGAGCAGGTCTCATCCATGAAGGATTTAGGTGTAGTCCTCCAAGATAATGGAAAGTTCGATGAGCATATCCAGTTGAAAGTTGGTAAGGCTTTTCAAACATGTGGTTGGATATATCGCACGTTTAAGTCCAGAGATAGTGTCACGATGCTAACTCTGTACAAGTCGATTGTTCAGCCGCATCTTGAATATGCCTCTCCCATTTGGGCTCCAATTAGTTCAGCAGGTTTGCAAAAGCTCGAGCAGGTCCAAAGATGTTTTACTAGGAACATTGAAGATATGAGAGAGCTCTCGTATTGGGAGAGGTTAGAAAGGTTGGGATTGTACAGTACTCAGAGAAGGTACGAAAGGTATCTGATATTGTACGTTTTCAAAAGCATTCATGAGCTTTGTCCCAACCCAGGATTTAGGGTCAATTGTAGTGACCGTAGAGGCTTAACGTGCGTTTTGAGAGCACCTTCAAGCCCTCGAGAATCCAGGCTAGTTAAAACAATGAAGTCCAACTCTCTTCTTTCTCGGGCTCCTTCATTGTTCAATTTGCTGCCCTCAAATATTCGTAGGGTTTATGTAGGGGTTGATCCAGTAGCAAGATTTAAGTCAGACTTGGACAAGTTTTTGACTAAAATTCCGGATCAACCTTATATTCAAGGATTAGCCAGATCAGCCAACTCCAATTCGTTGGTCGATCAAATAATATATATAAATAAAAGTCAAGTATAATAAATAATCTTCTCGTCTTCAACTGCTTGGATTTCAATCCCGGTAGCGGTAAGGAAGTCCGCACCAAAAAAAAAATGCATTTGTTGCATTTTGATACATGACAAGATACTTAAGAAAATTATTGGCCTTGGAAATTCAGCCCTGTCTGCAATGCTCCATTTCATGTTTGAGTTTTTCAGGCCTGAGGCCTGTTTTTAAAGCTTTTTCGGAGATACCGACGATATTGATCAACTTTACTGACTAGTTGAGGTGCTGGATATTTTAGAGGGAGTTCATTGGTAAATCTATTGTCCACCTGAAAATGCCACTCGGCAGCTATCTTTCAGTTGAAAATTGATTGACTAAAGAAGAGCTTGTCAAAAAAACTGACAGAAATCGACAAGCTTGCACTTTTGTTTGTTTGAACAGTTGTTGTAAACATTGACAAGCTTAGTACACAGAATGTTGTCACTAAACCAATGTTTGAGACCTTGAACATGAACAACTGCATGAACGTTTTCAACACCGTTAGAATATAACAATTAGTGAATTGCGTCCTTCGTTAATAACTCAAACATCCTCCACAGAATGAATCTAGATAATCCTTATGTCTTCTTCCATTGCCGTCACCGAAATCAGGATGATGATGAGTGATGACTAAACTTACTGTAGTCGTGTTCAGGAATGGGCAAAAGAGTCACCTTTGTTGTTAGGGCTCCGCTCTGCTTTTAAACCTGTTCGGGGCTACTCCGCTGCCCAGGCTACAACCAGTGAATCGCTTCGCATTCCTGGCCGATTTTTTAACATCAGCCCAACTGCTCCTGGTTCGAGATCATTTGTTCGAAAACTACAATTTACATTACGGAATTTCCCTTTTGCCAATCGAAAACGCCATGGTTCGGCTTCACCATACTCCTCCTCAGCGCTTTCTAGGGCACCATTCGTTTTCGTGCGCTCAAATATGGTTTCCCCTCATCTCATTCCTCCGGATACCTGCCCCCTATAAGATAAGTGAGCGTCTTCCTGATTATTTCCCGTTAGACTTGGACGAGAAGTTCGATTCTGTTTCAACTGATCGTTTAAAACCAAACTTTAGTTTAAATGATATCATCCCAGGAGTTATTGATCCTTCAGTGTCTCAAAGAGGGCGATTGATGTATTCATAGGACGAATTTTAAAACCCCTATCAATCCGTTGTATTGTTTTTCCAAAGAGAAATGAATACATTTCCGAGGATGGTCACTCTATTCGGTGAACTCGTCGTGTTAATTCGCCTTGTCTAGAGCTACTATAATAGAAGTGTACCCGCGCATGAGATTTTTGGTCCCAAAACGTCGTTTCCATTGTACTGTAGTTCTTCAGTTCACCCCCAAGACGGCTTTTCTGTGTTATGTATTTATTTCATTATTGTTGAACGTAGCAAGAAAATGAATCGGGTGCAAGATTTATTTAATTCTACAGTCTCTACGACCGTAAAAAAAATAATTTAGCTGATTCGGAAGGTTGAGATTCACAATTGATGCAACCTTAGCCCTGGATTGGCAAGTGTGATGCATACATTTTGTTAAACTACCATTTGCCAAGCTTCAACTTAAGGTAGAAGTTCGTATTCATTTTCTTTTTTTTTTGAATGTCAAGTTCAATGGAATTGAAAGTGGAGTAAAAATTGAAAGTGGTGTTGAAGGCAACAAAATCTATTAACTGTTAGGCCACAAATAGTACGATCTTGTACCGCTTGTCAAGGTACCACGAAGTCCCCCAGCCCAATTAATGAACTACTTTACTAGATCAGTATCACATCTTTTTATAGGGAATGACTTGTCGACGCACAATTAGGACTTGGCTCGTGTTACATCACATGTCACTTGGGGAAATGCTTCGGCCTTGTTCGTAATGCCACTTAAATTGCACACCAATATTGCGTTTTCATCTCATAACTTTTCATTTTAGACATTTTACCCCGCGCACTCTGCCTATGCCGGCCAGGTGGAGTTCTCGATACTAATCCACATAAGTCTGTCGCTCGTTCCATAACATCTTTATCTGACGTTGGGACATTGACAATGAAGCCTAATATATTCCCCAACAAAATAGATAGAATAAAACTTACATTCGCCTAACACTAAAGTGCACCGCCAAACTGAAGCGAATACTTGATATCAAGATTGTAGTCAAGTATTTTCTAATCCGGATCAATTGAATAATATTGTTATCATTACGACCTAACTTGATTGAGTAATTAATAGATGTTATCAAGAACGCATAAAGATAGCCACACGATCTTTACTCGGCGCAATTTGACTCAAATCGCACAAAGAGCAAAGGCGATAGAAAAAGATGCTACAGTTTCAACACCTCTTGACCGTATTTCTTCTGGTCACACCAATTTTGACCCAAGACCCAGATCTGGAGCAAGCACCCTACAATGTGGTTGAAGGTGAGCTAGCCTCCAGACTAATATCATGATGGACTAAATTCAGGTTAGTTTCAATCCTCAAAAACCCACAATAGCCAAAAGCACTTACGAGGTAAGAGACTATCCGGCCCGGAAATGGGTGTCCACTTACAATTACGCCATGAATATCCACGATGGAGAGGAATCTTCGGTGAGCTTTCACCGTCTCTTTGACTACATCGACGGGAACAACATGGAGGAGACGAAGATTGACATGACCTCACCCGTGACGATCTTCATCAAACCTGGAGCGGGCCCCAATTGTGAGAGTGAATTCACCATGAGCTTCTACATTCCCGAGATCTACCAAGAAGCCCCCATTTCACCCAAGTCAGATGATGTCTACATTGAAGAGAGGGACGAGTTCAGAGTAAGTCTCTTTTTTTGATTGCTTATCCTGACCCATGCAGTTTTATAACCTTTTTAGTTATACCCCGTTAAACAATGACTGGCGTTTTTAACCACTGTCAATACCTAACAAGGCATTCAAGTCAATTTAGCGATAACAGAATGCTCCCGGATTAGAAGGGCTTGTTTAGGAAATTCATAATTTACAGCCATTCCATTCGATTACAAAAGAAGGCCCCAAACTATTCACCTTGGCCTTTTTCATTTAGATTGTCGCTTCCCAGTTTAGTGGATTTGCCACTTCTGAAGATTACATCAAGGCCGCCGCAACCTTGTACGAACAAGCCACTGCCGATGGATATAATTTGATGGCCGATACTTATTACACTGCCGGATATGATGGCCCGTATACCATTGTCAACCGCAGGAACGAGGTCTGGTTCAAAGTGCGAGCCTAACCATATGCTCTAACCTGTCTGATACACTTGTCTTCATGGCACAGATGTTTTCTAAACATGAGCACAGAATAAGTCATCCAATCCAAGTTGCCCTCAAATGACTCCAGATTTTGCCATATGATAATGACAGCCAACGAGGAAAATAAATCTTTAAATGCCTCTCTGAGAGGATACAAAGGACATTTGACTCGTGTGGTGAATAATGTTAAACGATTGTGCGAGTTCAAAACCTCTTCCTTGGTAGCAGCAGAGTTGGAAAGTATTTCCGGTAATTTCAAGGATGCTTTGGTGTTGAAGACTCTCTTAAGGCTGTAGGAACTGACACCTGCAGAGTTTGATGCATATGAAGGTGGAATTACAAGAGCATAAAACAGAATTAAGATGATATGCATATTGGCATACAGGTAAAATTACAGATGGCATCGACTAAAATCAGTTCACTTTTCGGGACCAAATCAAGACCAGGACCCAAGCCATTGGATACGGGCGGTGATGGAAATCTAGGTGGTGGCAGAGGAGATGATAGGCCACATTCATTATTAAGAAGATTGGCAGTCTCGTGGCCAGAGACACAGGTGCACAACCGTCAATATTTCAAAGGAATATTGGTCCAAGGGCGATGACATCTTCTTGACCGGGAAGACTAGGTTTTGTCCGGACATTGCCTCTGAAACAGTCAGGATCCCAGCACTAGGTCCGCAGTTAGTAATGAGGGGCACAGTTTCGCACACGATTGGCATTCATGCATTATTAACATATCAAGGCACCACCGAGGCATGGCCCGGGAGATTTGAATTTCAAGGAGGTCATTGGTGGCTTTGAGGTTGAATTGAGCAGAGTCGGGTCGCCATAGGTGAAAGCAGTAGAAGATGAGCGCGATGAAGTGTCCAGAACAGTTGGTCGGTTTTTAAGTGATGGCGGAAATGTAGTTGGGCGGTTGCAACCATCATGCAATACTTGAGATTTTTGGTGGAATTTGTTGTAACGGCATTGACTTGAAGGGCGCTCTCGAACCCCATCGAGACCTGGCTTTCATGGTTGAAATTAGTGGGCGGAAATATGGGAAAAACCTGCCCAACGTGTCCGGCTGGTCTTGATGCTAGGGCCTCAATTCTCAAAGCTGCAGAGGATCGATCATGGCCGTGTGTGCCAGCCGAGGGCTGAATGGCCGCAACTAATAACCAGTCAAGAATGCCTATAGGTCAATGAATCCGTGGTCGCTGATGATCTGATCCGCCTCCTCTCAAAAATTTTGGGATGAGCTCAATGGATTCATCCATCCATCCATCTTCGGATTGAATCGCTCAAGTCACGACTCAGGGCACGAATGTAAAAGAAGTGCCGGCCTGAGCCCAGGTTCACTGGGGTCGACGCTTCAACTGTTTGGACAGGAGGAGATGGATCCGGATTCCAGACAGGCGGGTTGATCAATCATCGATGCTCTAGACTAGATGGGAGTGTAACTACACTCGTTGAGTGAGTATTGGATGACATCGTATAACTTTGTTCATTGATTGACAATTCCAGGCCCCTTCATACTCTAACTTGGGGTGGATGTTTATCAGTGGCACAATGAACCCCAACCCATCCATCTTCCTTCACATTCACCTTCATTGATGGAGTGAGTTAAGTTCAATAATGGCTGAAAATGGCCACCTTCATTCGAATGGCTGGTGAGGATGCTGTCGTCCATGAAACATTCGTTATTTGGCAAACTTGTTCAAATCGAGAAATGTTTGGGAAATGGCCAATAATGTTTGTGAAATGGCGAATTATTTGCCGAATTATTTGCCGTGTAGACGCACCATAAGTCAAGAAAATCAATGGGAACTTACACTGCTTAAAGGGGTTGAATTCATGTACAAGCTAAAAACTTGAAGCAAAAGTTCTAAAGATTAATTGATTAGCAAAGATAACTCAAACGGTTGGTTTCATACTTCTCTTCAGGTTTGATGGTTTCTTTTGTACTAAATTACTATGATAGCCAATTGTTACAGAGCTTGTTTTTTGACATATCCGTTGATGCTAGCAACTCTGTGTTTTGAATTCAAGATGTTGTAAAACGTAATCATAGTTCAATATTTGCACATTTTCCTTGGTTTTCATTGCCTCTTTTAAAAAAAGTACTCATGATTGACGACAATGTTTCAAAAAATATGCACAGCTTTCAAAGCTTTCAAATATGAATAGATTCATTTTGAAATAGTCACATATTTTTCCTCACTTTAAAATGAGAAAAGCATTTGATCTCGTTAGAAAAATACTGTGAACATTTTTCCACTTGAAATTTACAATAGGAATAAGGAGGATAGGAGTGTGGATTATTTTCGGTCTAGGTAAAGGATTGTATGCAAAGCAAAAAAAGCGCAGAATGAGAAAATCATCGCAATAGAGAACCTTCACAAGAGGCAGGCCGTATTATGCCAAAAATTACAAAGAAAGGTACGAAATGTATCCTTCCATTTTAGTGAAGGCCCAATAAGAAAGAAAAATGCACATCTCATAATGAGCAGTCGATTCTTGCTCAGCTATTAATCCAATCTAGGAATGCAATAACTCCACCAGAGACTACTTTGTTGGATGCACGTGTTGAACGTTCAAATATAAATAATTGCGGTACGGGAATGTTTGTCTGTTGTTGAGATCGGGCACTTTACTGCATGGACCTTATGACTTGGCTAGCGTCTGTTGGGCAGTTTGAATTAAGCAATGGTTTATGTGGCAGTACGTAAAATGAAGTGGATCGATTTGCTAAAAAATGGGTCCATGCTAACGGTATTGCCATTGTCGACGTCAATAGCAAACTAAATTACTTTCATTATGTGTACAAGCTGTATCATATATAAAAGAGCTAATAAGAAAAGCATAATTTTGACCATTTATTTGATCTTTCTCTTTTCAGCTTCTATAATACATTCAGTCAACGAAATTGTCCGAGAGTTCTGACAAATAAGGCGATAGAAAATGTTCTAAACGGCTCGCACCACGAACCAGGCCTCATTCCGTCGATTGAAGATGGTGTATGGACTGTCGTAGCCGGCATTGTAGTAAGTCTCCGTGATGAGGTCAAATCCATCAGCTGTGGCAGACTCGTAGAGATCTTGAGCGGCCATTTCAAAGTCCTCTGAGGAAGCGAATCCCCCGAACTCGGTGGCTACAACCTACGACATCACAGTTCAAGAACACGCGCTAAATATTTACCTCTCCCTCCATTTGTACTGGGTGCCAATATCTTTCTACCACTTACCCGAAATCCAGCGCGGTCCTCAATGTACACATTCTCGGCCTGAGGTTGGATGGGATCGTCTTGATGGACAGCAGGGATATAGAAGCTCATGGTGAACTCCTGCTCTGCTTCTGGGTCATCGCTGCGTTGGATGAAGAAGGTGACCGGGGACGTCATGTCGATTTTGGTGTTGTTCACGTTATTGCCGGAAATGTATTGGAATAATCGGTCAAAACTCACGGAATGCTCTATGCCTCCGTGAATATCTTTGGCTGCGTTGTCGGTGGACACCCATTTTCGGGCTGGATAATCCCGGACCTCGTAACTGGCCTTCGCTGAAACGCCGGAAGAGAATGTTATTTGTCGTATTCGTGGATGGAGTTTCGAACGAATTGGCGCCATAACGAGTTCTTACTTTCGACAACTTCGTACGGGGCCACCTCAATATCGTCATTTTGGCCAAGGACTGGACTGATGATCAAAATGGAAGCGAGGAAGATATGAGCAAACATCGTGAGACCTTTTGAGTTGGACGTTGTAAAGATAAACGTGTATGTAGGAGACTCGCAATTGTCTTTTATAGGCAAACAGCTTATTGCCCACAATGTTTTCAAACGTTTGTGTTTATATCACTCGCGAGCAATATGTGCAATTGTTCTTGTAATTATGCAAGGAGGTCAATTGCATCGTGTTGTGACGTACAATGTCATTTATCGGTAAATGGGTCACAATGAAACTCAGTCCGCCCTTTAAGTTTCAGCATAGAAACATTAACAAAAAGCTGTAAGATGTAACGGGCCTGGGGAAAATAAAGTATCTACAACACACTAATTACTATTTCTTTAAATGGACAGTACTTCATTACTTTTAACAAAATAAAGTTTGTTGTTTGAAATCCGGAAAGAAAGTTGGTGGGGTTATCACAAAAAGAACTGCAGTCGCTTTTCAGTTTCGAGCGATTTCATTCATCCTTACGTTTGCCAGTCATCAGTGAGACATAAAATATGCTGCCAAGATCGGTGTAAGCATGTTAAGGATATCACGTGAAAAAGGTCTGTTAAACCTTTGAGGAACGCTCCCAAGTTGATTCACCCCCCCTCATGTGACCTTTAATTTCATTGAAATTGACCTAATCAAAATATCAAAAAATCGGCTATTGAATTTTCGGTTTTTTTTTTTTGGAATTGTAGATTCAAGCGCTTGATTGAAAGAGAAGAACATGGAAGAAATGCGTTAAAGATAAAAAAAAACAATCCAAATGTGTTTTGCTCCTTCGCAAATTTCAAAAGATGTTTCTACACCTGCAGCCGGAATTTGAATCTGATTTAACGAATTGTCTACCATTCTCAAAGAAGAGTTTACCAATGAGTCCAGAAACCCATTTGATGAAAACCCATCTGGTTTGAGGAATCTTAGAACGACCAATTCAAATTCTGTTCATTGAATCAATTTCAAAACTTCTCATGCTTGAAAATTGCCCGCACTAGTTTGTTATTCAAAGACAGAGCGAGACAAAACAAATGCGACTGGTTTCAAAGGCGCAAAGTAACTAAATGGATCTGCTATGGATGACTAGAATAAGACTATAACATCTCTCTTGCCGGGGGAGGAGTGGGGACCATTATGAGGCACTAAAAAAATTCATCAATGACCAGAGCGTTTAGTGACAAGAAACATTTATGACCCATCCTAGCGTAATATTGCTCCTACCAAGAGCCAGCATTTGTTTGACCTGACAGTGGCCAAGATCAGATGGACCAAGACGGGCATTGCATTGACCAGGGGCGTGGTTTGGGTAGATCAAGGGCGGTGGGCATCAAACTGGCCAGTCGCAGCCATTGAATTGATCAGCAATGGACATCGGATTGACCAGTGGCGTGTTCTGAGTGGGTGGGCGGTGGACGTGCAGGGCATCTCAAGTTGACTGTGCCATGTTTTATTCTTGGATGATGACTGATGACCAGAAGTTTGTTGGTCATAGGTGGAGGTTTACATGTGGAGAACAAATAACTATGGAGAGTAGTGAGTGAAGGGGTAGAGGAAGTAAATGGAAATGCCATGCATGACTAGAATTCAAATACAGCATGGGCCTCTTGTCTTTGCAAAATAAGTTTTTGTTTTTTAATGGACTTTGCTTACCGCCGCAGGGAATGTGTAATACCCAGTACTATTTAAGTGAAAGGTTGTAGCTCGTCTTTTCTACCTTTTAATCGTCAGTATATGATATTTAGACGAATTTGAGTTGGCAGACCGGGCTAGTCCTTGTATGTAGGGTTGATCTGGAATGCTACTCAAAAATCTGTCCAAGTCTAACTTGAAAGATGCTACCGGATCAACAAATACAATAATATTCCCTACGAATATCAGAGGGAAGCAAATTAAAGAGATCTTGTAACAAGTTTCTTGTTTGGTTTCTTTGAGCTTCAGTGAGCATAAATACATTCAAGGTGCAAGTGTGGGATAAACACTTCGCACAGAGTACGTACATAGAGTATTTGTTTCCCTATCTACCAGCTCCTCTTTGGACTCTTCTAGGCTTCACTACTTTGGTTTGTTACTTACGAATCCCCTTAATGAATGGTTTGCTCATGCCCGAAAGATCTTGGATAGCCACATTCATTGTTGTGATGGAATGTAGAAAGACATTCGTAAAATTGGCCAACAAAAATGCACATTACACCTCTCGCAATGGATCCGATCCAGTGTGTGCTCTGAGCTCAGAGCTATGAAAATCAGGGCCTATCTTGCAGCCCAGTTCTCACAAGTCAAGATCCTCTTGCAACATCCCTTTGACGGTTCCATCAAGCGCCTAAAATTCACTCCTTGACATATCCACACTGACTCACTTGGCTTCCTCAACAAACGACTCCATAGCATCACTCAACCTCTCAATAGTTTAGTTGATTTGATGGTGGTCTGGTTCACCTGGGTCTTTCGTGGTATAAACGCATCTGAAAAAACCTGTATAAACTGGGCCAAAACATAGAGATTCAACCCCATGGCCAGTTTGATACAAGGTGAATGTAAAAAGGTCGTGCGCTCGTGTTGAAAACATCAAGGTAGAGCGCGTGTGTCATTGAAAAATGGTGGAAGACAACAGGCGTAGTGGTCAAAAGCCCTGTAAAGTTTCCAAAGAAATACTCAGACGTTTTGACATGCTTCTTCATCGGAAAATCATAATGAATCTCTTTGGTTTTATTGCTTTATGGAATTCAAGCCCCCATTAAAAACTCACATGCCAAAAAAATTATAAAAGCTGAAAGTTTCAAAAATCAAATAATGAAAATAGGGATCACATTTTGATAGCACTTAGTTTGAAATTATGATCTGATTAGCCGCTACTTGGTTATGAAGGATTTAACGGCCCTTTACATTCATACATAATTTCAATATAACAAAAGCAAAAGATGATTTTTCTTTTTGTTGCAAAATCTCAAAATAGCTTTCATGGCATTTTGCAGTTCCATTGCTGAACCTGCCCAAAGAACCAGGTCGTCTGCATATTGAAGTTAATTGATTCTATTGTGCTTGATGGAGGAAGGGAAAACAAAAAGTGCTGGTGAGAATATGACAGCAAATCTCACCATCTAACTTTCCTGGAGTCGTTCCCTCCTTTCTAACTGGAGGTCCATCGGTGAGTACACCATAGACTATGATCAATGGTTCTCATAATTTGGGCGAAAGCTACGACCAGGTCGCAATTGCTGGAACAACGACGAGAGGACATCCGAGGTGTCCGACCTCAAAATGGAGGCTGTATCAACAATGGAGAAGAATACTTTGAAGTTTAGTTGTCCCGGTGTTTACAATTTCTGATGAACTGTTTGCTCAAATGCCATAACTTCTACTTGCTATTTTCATTGCTAAAGAAACAAAAGGAACAGTTTCTATTAAATAAGCACCATTGAGTTGAATTTGATGTATTCAATTCTTTGATAGACCAAATACTTGTAAAAAGTTTAAGTAGCAACAACTACATAGACAAATCATAATTTTTCAATTTGGCTGTTCCGGGATTTACAGTCTTTGCAGCGGGTTCTAAAGTCAGTCAAAATCCAAACCAAAAAAAATATGCCTAAAGGCTGAACTTGAGGAGTTAATCGTTCATCTGATCATGCCACACAGAAGAAAAAAGAAGGTCCCAAACAAGGATCAAGTTAAGAAGGAAGCAGATAAGGGCCCAAAGGACAATAAAAGGACTGACAATGTCCTACATTGTGAAAAATAGTGAGAAAAGTAGTCGAGAAAGTAGAAAATTGGCTAAAAGGGTGAAAAAATGAAAATTTGGTTAGATTTTTTCTCAGGTTTTAACTTTGTTTTTCAGGCCTAGGTAATCAGGGACTCTAAAGAGAGGAAGCGAAACGGCTTTCCCGTGACCGCCAAGTAAGGCCATGGCATTGAATCAAGACATTAACTCTAGTATCAATTAAACAAGATTATCCTTACTCCACAGTACGTTTAAGTGGTTTTAACTAAATAATGATCCCCTTGATATACAACTCCATCCATATACTAAATACTTCTGAATTAATTTTGAAAGTCAGAAAATAAATAAAATACCCATGAACATCAAACTAATCAAGAACAATCAAATAGTCTTTCAAATCAGCGCAATATTGCGTAAAACTGGCTCAAAAACACGCATAGATAGAAAATTACCAAGAATCATTTTAAGAATTGATGAGGAACTTACACTTACAAAATATAAAAGAACTGTATGGAAAAGGCAATAAAAGTGAGTGCATGTACATGAATGTTAACATATTAGAATATCCGGGCTGGACAATTGATAATTTGGTCTTAATCCGCACATTTATTATTGTGTATTTATTGTTTATTGAGAAACCACTCAAGGCACCAAGAGCTGATGATAGAAGAGTAATGGTTTGACAAAAAACATCAGGCATTGGTGAAAAATGAATGAGTTATCTTTTTGTAGAGTTTAAATTTCTACTTATTAGGAAGTTTGCATAAAAGGCAGGCATTATTGAAGGGGCACAGAGTAATACCAAAGTACAGTAGACTGTATCTCAATTGGAACTTTGGACTCCAATAGACTGTTTCTCTTGCAAAAGCATCCAAAATAGTCAAATAAAACAGGTGCCAAATCTCTTAAGATATATTATTCCATGGTAATGAAGCATCCAAATGAGTTTAAAGAACAATATGTAGCTCAGAGCTACAGTATGCCTAATTTTGGATTGAGGGCCATTCCCAGAGTGAGAACCATAGTTTCATAACAAACGCGTCAAATTACTTGAAATTTGGTCAAGATGTTTCTGAAACATTTTTCTACAAATAATATTAATAGCAAAAGAGTTTTGACTCATTGTGTATAGAGCAAGTTCTCTCTAATTAGCACTTTTCAGTTGTTGTACTTTAAGGACATGTTTAAAGTCATTTTAAGTATGTTTAGATGCCTGGTTTTGAGCACATACCATCAATGGTTACGAAAATTATATTAGTCACATATTTTGTAAAATAATTATACCAATAATTGACATTCAAAAGTTTCAACAGCAAAAGTTTAGGCCTTACTTGGCGGGAAAGGTTTGGTGATCACCCAAAAGTGGCGTTTCCTTGCTTTAGTGTCCTTGAGTTTATACACTTTGAAAGTTGCATTTTGGAGGAAAATAGATCGAAAACTGACCTAATTAAACTTCAAGCATGCACGAAAAGCAAATGATGACCTCCTTGGATAGCATGAGAATAAATGACCTTCTTTCTTTTTCGTAAAAATTTCCTTAAGACCTAGTAAATGTTGGCATTCAAAACTTATTCAGGATTTAAATTTACCGATTATTTTTTTCTTTAACATGGAAAACTACACCAGTCAGTCATGTAGCTGAAATATTACTAAGATATATTTTAACTTTCAAATTTGTCACTTTTTGCAATGATTATTTTCTACGTACCACAGACTTTTCCATCAAATGTTAATGAAAACTTCTCAAACTTCAAGATCAAAATCAAATGAACACTTGGCTCACAATTATGACATCATATGTGTGAAATGTTTATTTTAAGGTGAGTTTTATATGACATTATTAACTATTTTGGCTTTTTCTTCAAGCTTCAGAAAAGCGTAATATTTTGACCAATTTTTGAGACATTGAAAAAGCGTATCATATTCCTTGGCCTTTATTGTAAGGATGTACAACCGGAGCACTTTGCAGTCAAACTTGATCCAAAATACAACATTTGAAGGGCAATATCTCAGCGTGTGCTGAATGGGTGCTTACTAAATTTCGATTGAAAACCTAACTAGGGATACTCATAATATCTGTTAAATACGTTTTCAAAATACTTACTTCTTGTAAGTTTTCAGTGGATTGATATATCAATCAGAGCTACTTTTAATGATATATTGTTTACCTAAGTTGATTCTTGTGTTGTTTCTTCTAGAGAGCCTTAGCTTTAACAATGAGAAACGCAACTAGAAGTCTTGGAATTTGAGCAAAATCTTTTTAAGTGATGTGGGTACCACCGTGGATCGTTGCAAGAAAACATTTTCTCATCAAGTGTCATCACAAGTTCTAAGTTGATTGGAGTGGATTAGAGGCTCTAGAGTGGATCAATCGAAGGACAGAGATCCGGATTTCTTTGGTGAGTGTGGGGAGAAAGATTGTTCTCTAGATGTGGCCTGTTTATAGCCTCTGTTTTGGAGTCCCAAATACCATGAGTCCAAAATTTTTAGTAGAGCAGCCCTTCATCACATATGTCAAGCATGAGGAAAAAGAGGTCATCCAACCACTCGATCATGAAAGGTTCAATCTCATAGAACTAAAGAACACATTTTCGATTATTTCTCTTTTTCCGAGTTCATACAACTGCAGGTTGGTATAAAAACACGGGGAACAGTGATACAACTGGTGATCCCTCATCAACATCCGTCAGGTCAGAAAATATGTATGTAATGTTCCCAAAAGTATCCTTCGTAAAAGAGAAACTATCTATGTTTTCGGTTCTGATATTGGAGTTCCATTGATGACCGACTTGAATAATCATTCCTAAAGTGTGTGGAAATAAAAGGCCCTTGCCTCTCGTAAGAAAAAATGTGAATATGCTTCACTACTGACTATTATACAAATTCAAACATACACAATGGCTCAAACATACCCATTTATTCGAGCAATGTTTGTTTTGCATAATGCCGGAGTTTGTGTCGCAGAGATTACTCCTCCTTGGTTTTTATTTTTGTGGCATGACTGATTGAAACGACTATTGGCCAATTGAGCCTTTCAAATTAAATCAAACTGAAGCGACCCCCAACTAAGGCAGGTACAGGTAGATGAAAAGCAGCCATTTTTATGAGGGCCATATGAATAATGCAAAAACCTTGTCGGTGCCTGGCTACATTTTTATTAATAACATGATTGATGATGACTGACAGGGACAAATATCAGTATTTGTTATCGTGGCCAATTGATCTCCACTGTCAACACCAATTGGTACCCCACAGAGCTGTCGTGGCACTGGTTGTTAAAACGCACTTGAATTCACTTTTGAAAGGAGCAATCTTGTCTGAGCGAGATGGTCCATGAGTTGATAGAGCCATTGGTAGACAAGCAGGAATCTTTGCAATGACATCGAAGGTCGTTGGACCTGCGGGTGACCTCAATTGCCTTGGCCTTGGCGAATTGGCCACATAGAGGTATGCACTCCTCGGGGGACATGCCTTGAGTGAAACGCAGCTCTTGGTAATACACGTGGGTTTGGTAAAGGGTATTACAACGAGACCGGGTCTGGACAGGGCACACTGAAAGGAAAGGTCGATCAGTCTGACCCAGGCTACTATTGCAGGACACATACTGTACGTATACCCAATATACATACGTAGATTGTGCATGAAAAATGCATACCTGTGTATTCGGAATTCTTGGACGCTGTGCCGAATACCCCTGAAAGACAAAGAAAGTGAGTTTCGTTACATATTGGGTCGATAGATAGTTGGGTCGCTGTTAAAGTCATTCATTACTGAAAGGACTTACATGGCACAAACTTGTTACAGATGAGTCTTCTATGACGAGACAACTGGTGCTTCAAAGTAAGCGATACCTTGTGTGGATATGTCATCGTGGACTCTAATTTATGGCTTTAATCATACTTTGAATGCCTTTCATTGGCCAGTGATGGCAATTTTGGGCTCCTCCCTTATTATTGATTTCTTTACTGAACCAACCAACAAATAAAAGCTTCATGACGTCCAAGCTGTTTTTGAGAAGTCGTTTGAACTCATGGGGCCTTCGTTTCCTCTGATAAACCGGTTGACTTTGAGTGTGAAGTCCTTAATTTACTCGTACTTGGGAAATGATTTTGTTCCTCTGCCGTTCCATTATTGTACGTACACGGTGTACAATTTAGAGTTTAACCCAAACAATCAATTTTCCACGGAATTAACGTTTATTTCAAATGTGATGTGACCTAGGACGTCGAGGCAAGTGCACCTCAAATACGGATCGTTCAACTTAAAAGTCCTCCAAAAATTCGTAAGAATGTACAAGCTGAAAAAAAAATCAATTGGGCCCGTGAACCAAGGCAATTCTTGGAAGAGAACCCTGCTCATTTAAAAAGTTTCAACTATAAGTATGGCGGCTGATAACGAACCGAGAAAGATAAAGGGGAAAGGACTCTCTACTTGGCATGTGGACTCATGAGGAGAATGGTCTGAATGAGCATGGGCTCACTGATGATTAAGGTTCTCAAAATTATGCATAAAATAGGACCTCAATATGCAAATAAAGATGCAATAAAATAAGCCAAGGATGCAAATAAGGACGCAAATAAACTTCAAAGATGATTTATATTGCTATGGCATACTAAGGTATTTCAAATAATTTGTTAAGCTGGACACATATTTTTCAGTAACATGCTCTGATTCCAGTGGATCAGTAGCTGGACAGTAATCTAAGACGCAATTTTCATAACAATCACAAGTGTGGTCAATACAACTGCTTTGACTAGTCCCCTCTACGTAATTAAAAGCCAAAAGGAACACTTCAAGTTTGGATGGCAGGTGTCTGGGATAGGTACAGCATGGAAGGAAAATTCAAGTGTCTTTTTTGTACCAAAGGAAACCTACTTGTTACAATTACAAATCGTCTTCAGTCGACGCCATTCTTTGAAAGTCCTCAGTGAGTTGCTGTTTCCAGAGTGTTGTACAATCGTCTGTGTCCTAGGAAAGAGATGGCAGGCGGGACCCTGAATTGTCAAGTGCAGACATACGTCAGGGGTGCCAATATCTCATCAAAATATCGCAGGTACAAATTTTCGGCCCAAACAAAATCAGTCAAAAGAAGCCTAAAATGCATAAAAATGTGAAAATGTACCAAAGATGCAAATGATGCAAATAAAGATACAGGGTGCAAAAATATTCAATGAAGGGCCCAGGATGCAAATAAATGTTATTTGTGTAAGTTTGAGAACACTACTAATGATCAACCAAAAGAGCCTTCATCTGTCCACGATAACGGGCGACCACAAGTGAGCGGAACATCTTTAACTGCATATTTCATAAAATCTAAGAATCTTACAACATTGTATGAATCTCCAATTTGATAGCAAACACAGATATTTAAAAAGCTATGTAGCACATGCTCAATAACCACCCCTGACTCTCACAACAGCATCAAGTCTGCCATTAACTGAATGGAAAGATGGAATAATGAAATGAGGTCACAATCGATGTCGACTCAATCAGATCTAACGCCTGTTTGAGGGAACCGACATTGCAGGTTGATTTGACCCCAACCCTCCTCTCAAGAATGGGCTCTATGGAGATGTCCATGACGTTGTGGTGTGGTGAAGAAGGGTGTCAAACATGTTTGCCCTTTCGCTGATCTTTTGATCTTCTCATCCTCGGTATGAAGATGAGGGGTGGTTTGAGGCCATTGGATATCGCATCAGCCCAAACCAGGACAGAGTCTAGTTTTGGGGGACAAAATATCGTCCTCGGATTCTCAAAGTGTTTTCCAGGATTTTACCCAAAACCATTACCGATTAAGAGTATTGGAAGCCGCTTCTATCTTAAGAATCTTCTCATCCGACCAGATCGCATGAAGATGCTTCCCAGATTCCATCCAATGCAAAAGATCTTTGCTGTTTACTCATTTTGAGGTTGTTCAGACTCTTTGCAAGTTTTCTGGATGATGTGACCCCCTTCATGAAGTTTGATTGCTAATTCTTTTAGATCCATGTTCTAGGGCTGATTTTGATCACACAAAACACACTTGTGCCAAAGGTGTTAAGCAGATGTTCGATCAAGCCGAAACCAGTAATATTCAATGGTGCCATTCTCAAACATATAAATTTGGCACAAAAAAGTGGACTGTCCCACTTCATCCTAGTCACCCTGTAATTCCAGCCGTCTCAAGGTCTCAAGGCGTTGGATAATCCAAGGACGACGTCTCACTGGACAGAGACGGTAGGTGGGGGAAACGTAACTTTTATCCAGATGAACCGAATGCATTTTCCTTCACACAAGTTGGACTTTAGTTATCTCACAAAGCGTTAGCCAATTTTGATCTCAATCGAACGTCTGCGTCAAAAGCAATGAGGTCCTGAAACTCAACACGACGTGGGCAAAAAATGACTTGCTTAGCACCACCTTAGTAAGATCTTTCCGCCACGGTAAGTGAAAATGCCCGCTATTTTTTCGTCTATTCTCACATCCCTGGTTACTTACTTCGCCCTGGGAGAATGTTGAGTAAGTGAAAAAGGTCTTGGGGGTAAGATGAATGAATCAGGCGACCAATTGTTCTTTTGCCGGTAGCAACAAGCATTACGGGGCATTTGTGGAAAGGGGGGTTTTTGGGTGGGTATATATTTTAAACATTGTTACATATTAAGTTGGAAGAACAGGTAGATGGTTTATTGAAAATGGAGCAGGGAGAGTAAGTGAGTAGAGAAGTGGTTTTTGAAAATGGAGCAGGGGAGAGTAAATCCTGGAAGAAAAGCTAGAAGAGTAATGGCAAGAGGAACAACAATAGTACATACTCAATGCGCAACGAGACACTGAACATAGAAAACAAAAATTTTAATGCTTATCTTGGTTGCTCCAGTTATCATAATATAAATCTTGACACAACTTCCCTGGTATTCATTGCCTCTTTCGAAAAAAGGATTCATGCTAGACAACAATGCTCTATGCTAGGTCAAAAAATATTTACGCCTTGCAATGATGTGTAGTGTCATGTTGTTACGAGTATTATAATTCAATAATTTTAATAATTACATTTTTTTCCGCACAAAAAGCATTTGATCACTTTTAAAAAGACTGCTCACAATCTGCAACTTGAAATTGACGTTGGGAATTATGAGGATGGGATGGATAAAATTAGAAGATGCTTTTGAAAATATGAAGATATACCTTTTGAAAGCATGTTGTTCGAATTTATGACAAAATCCTCTGAAAGGTAATATATTTACAATGAATGTCACGTTACCTTGACAAGGCTTCTTCAACACTGTTCTCCATGGTGATGTTATCAACCACCCTCTGTCATAAGGAGAGCTCCACACATGTTTTGAAAAATTGGTAAATCATACATTGGGTTTGTATGTAGCAAATAATTCATTCGCGATCACAGAAGCTCTTAAGTGGCATGGCCAAATTGATTTCATTAACGGCTGTCATCAAGGGTGTGGTTTTGGCTGCGAACGAATGTATCTAGCTCAAGTAGTCCGTTGGCTTGGAAAAGTTGTTTCGCCCGCCACTTATAGAGTCCACAATAATTGATACTAGATACTAAAGCTTTAGTTTCTTCACAACACAGGTCCAAGAGGACGCACCATTCAACTGATTTAGATCATCAGCCATCATGACTCGTGAGGTTTCGGAATATTTTTGTTAGGTTTCTTCTCGGAAAATTTGTCTTATATATTCGCCGAACCTCTTAATTTGCTCAGGAAGTGCATTTTTGTCTTGTATTTGATTTCTTTACAATGTATCTCAACAGTACGGAGCATTTAAGTGTTTCATGTGACTACTGGGGTTCCTTAAGAACGGCCCAATTCTGCTCAAAGATGCCTTAATCCGAGACAGTGATTGAAGTTTCATGTGCCAAGTTGACATGTTCTTTAACACGCTTGCTACCTTTAGTTTTGGTTTAATTTAGCTACATATCTTGTTTCCCTACGTATATTCATCCTTTTGATATACTGGTACATTAATAAAACCCAGAGAGGAAGTTATTGTACTCAGATTTGTCTTTAAATAATGCAATCTATCATTTTGGTAAATCTTTTGATGTTAAGTCTATGACGCAACAATGATACTTTTCATACATAAATCTTCTTCAAATTCAACAGATTTATAAATATGCACGCCTAGTTTTGATCAAGGGATTAAGAACTGTTGCAGCAGGTCTTTGAATTGAAGATATCAACTTTTTATTGAGGTCCAACACTGCTCACTTCAAGAAATAATTGGTAACAACCTGAATGATGTTGAATTAACCCATTGTAACTTTTTTAACCTGTTTGGGGAGTTCAGGTTAGAATACTTTACTTGACAAAGATATTTCCTTTCTGCCTTGAAATGTAGTCAACCCGTTTTTTTAATACTTTTTTTCTCTAAACTCTAAGCTTGGCAATTCTCAGCCAAAAGTGATGTGACCAGGTTTGTTTTTGCTTCTTTTGGGCCAAAAAATACCGGACATTTTCATCTTACATGACGGAAAATTGCGTCTTTCACTCGGGTTGCTACTCCCTGGGTCTGAAAACTGTCGAATCGGAGAGGAACGTGTTACCTCGGGCCACCCTGAACCATGCAGTCAACCAGATTCATGGCCTCGTGCGTGCTCTGCGTCGACCTAGGGAGGCAAGGGTAAGTAGAGCCAGTGCCGTCGGAGGAGCCAAGGACGGAAGGAGCGGGCGGCTCCTACTCCTCCACCTCTAGCACTTCTTACTCTTGCCTCCTCAAGTCGACACAATGCACTCGGACATGAAACTGGTCAATTGCATGGTTCAGATTTGCCCTCAATCCACTTACTCTCCTCCTCTCTAGTTTTCCACCCCCAGGGAGTAGGAAACCCTCGTAAAAGAAATAGCTATACCAACGTGGTGCTAGCTCATTCAATTTGCGCCCTCCCTGGCCCGAGTTTTAAACGCTCATAACTTTTGACACAGACGTTCGATTGAGATCAAAAGTGACCATTTCTTTCTGAGGCTATAACTGAGTCAACTCGTCTAAAGAGAAATGGACTTGATTGAAAGGAATTGGTATTACTCATTTCCCCCACCCCCGTCGCTATCCAGTGGTGAAGTCGTCCTTGAATAATCAGTGGACACTAAAAAATGTCTCCATGTTTAGACCAAATCGTTTTGACTAAAATATGTTCCTTAAAGTGGGGAAAATCATCACTCGCTGCGTTTTTTCTCTTCGTCGACTATGAATCCAATGAGAAAAAGAAAATATCTGTTCCAAAAATTGCACTGGCTTATGGGCTGATAAAGCAAAAGTTTGGAAATGCTTAGTCAAAAATCAGTGGAACTTGGATTCAAACCAATTGAAAGAAGAGAATGCAATCAACGATTGTGCAAACTTTTTCAAGAACAATATTGCCGGTCAGCTTAACACTTTCCCATAAGCCTGAAAGAGGATTGTAAATCTATTATAATTAGATGGATTGATGTTTCTTCTTCAAAAACGGTTTGTTCATAAACTAACAATGGCGAATAAACCTACCGGACAATAAAATTTCTTTATGTAAGCATCTTTGTAAGCACATGCCCCTAGGTTCTGGATAAGCAAAAGCTTGCTTTCACGAGGAACTCGGCAGAAGATTGAGAAATAGCATTACGATGATTTTGAGGAAGTAATCAATTGCAGAAGAAAAAGAAAGGCAAGAGACGCAGAATAACAACAACATAAATGTCTAGTGAAATGTATTAATGGAAGACAAAACAATAAGAGGTAAAATGTCATATAATTTTCAAGTTTAACAATTCTTATTTTGAACACAAGTCATACGATGGCTATCAAGTATCATTTAGATTTTCTTGCGGCGGATGAAAATATTTCAGAAACATGAAACCTAAATCCAACCACAGGATTCAGATTCTTATTCAGGGCGTTTAAAGAAGGACTAAAGAAAACTGGCTCCATCCGAACAAACCCGCCGGTTGTAATCAGGTGACGATTGGAAATAGGTCTCAAAGCCAAAATGAAGTACATAGGACTATTCTTTGCTCTCAACCCAGCCATTCCCGTGAAAACAGAGCGTCAACTCCAAGTCTGTGAGCACGAATTCTATACCCCATGATCAGTAAATATGAACAGAAAAATCCATTTTTCATAAAATATCGAATTGAAATTTGGACAAGGTTTGATGAGACAGTTTCTAGTCAACTTTGATTCACACGTTTTCTCAATGGCCACCCCAATCATAAGTGACACCGGTAAAGAAACTGGTTGCTTTTGAACCGCATCATGTCCTATTCTATTGAACAATGGCCCATCTGCTATTAAGCACTACTGATCAGCTTTAGCCCAACCTCATGTTACTATTGCAACCTTGCTCAAGTTGTGATGCTGGGCATGTTGACACTTTCGTTTTTTTATCAAACCTCGTTTAGCTTACCTGATGAAAGTAAAATGATGATCGTTAAAGTCAGGGTGGCCAAGATGAGAATACAATGATTACCCAGGTTTGGCGTGGAAAAATCCACTTGCTTGGCTGCACCTGGTTGATATGGCTTGACTGCCAATTTCTTGCCCAGAGACTTGGAATCAGCTAGTTCACCGAAGCTGGAGAAATCCCCAAAGGTCTTGGGTTTCTGGCTCGGTGGAGGACCCTTCTGCAGATTCATGATAGATTGCTCGGGGAAACAATGCACATTTGAATTGACCGACTGAAACGATCCAACTGACTGACCACTTGTTAACGAACCCACTCCCAGGATCAATGGCCAAAGAAGCCACTAGAAGTACCTCTGTCGATGGAGCCGCATTGGAAGGAGCATTAGGCCCCACTTCTCGCGTTTTATTCAAATCAATACGTGCATGCACACTTCATGAAGTGGACGTGCTGTTTTGCTCATTGCCCATTAAGCCTGACGCCAGGAGTAGCCAATGCATTAAAGAATAGTCACTCTCATTATCCTAGCACACGTTTCGAATGGTCTCCTTGGCAGAGTGCTCTCTATTTGCATTGTTTAAAGACCATAGAAACTACTAGTAATACTTATACAGGGCATTTCACTCCACATCATCTTCCTGAACACCGGCATCGACTCCTGTATACGAACTGCACCATTGTCATAACTAGGGCCGGCCAAAATTTGCAGATAAAAATGGTCTTTATTGACAACAAATTTGCATCAAAAATCAACCGAACTTGCACAAAAAGTAGCAAATAAACTTTCCCAAACCTGGGCATCAACATGGTCTGATGGGATCAAGGGCTGTTTTTGCCTTCCCTATCAAGCAAAACATACATATTTGTATCATAATATCTTCCAGCACTGGGATTTGAACCTGCTATCCCTAAGGAGCAGATCACTTGTTCACGATGCTTCCTAGACTGATCAGCATTTTGTACATCCTTAATATTTAGTGAAAAAGATAAATCTCGGCTCATTAGCAGAAAAACAATCATTTCAGAGTGTAGCAAATGTATTGCAGAACAATTTTGTTAAGAAAATTAAGCTTTTCAGGTTTCTTGAAAATAATAATAAATCAATTCTTCCCAAATTGACCATCCACATTATGACCATTTACCCCACAAATCATGAAAACATATCATCTTGTGTTTGATTTTTAAAGGAGAACTTCATTACACAAACAAAACTGAGTTCCAACATGTGAAATAGAG
The DNA here is from genome assembly GCF_007210705.1 of Tigriopus californicus. NCBI lineage: Eukaryota > Metazoa > Arthropoda > Copepoda > Harpacticoida > Harpacticidae > Tigriopus > Tigriopus californicus. The sequence continues at coordinate 16,125,219 of NC_081449.1, read as the reverse complement.
TATGTTAAAAATTGCAATGATTAAAAAGCTATTTTAAATGGATGGAATACATAAGCATGCGGTTGGTAATATGTCTACTTATATGGCAATCTATTTCATACCTACGTCCACTTTCTAGCAAAAATATTTGAAAGAAAAAACGGGAAATTTATCAATTTTCCTAAAATTGACCAGAATTTCTAAAAATCATTATGAATTTGCACAAATATTGGTATTCTGTGCTGAAATGGCTAAAATTGCATCATGAATTGCAGAAAAATGTCAAATATTGCAATTAAAATTGCAAAATTTGCAGAAAAATCTGGAATGTGCAAGTTTTATTGCTAAATTTGCAAAATTTACAGAATGCAAGTTTTGGCCGGCCCTAGTCATAACTCATGATCCGAAAGGATTCAAAAAGTTGCCACAGACCTGGAACAAGGTCGGTGGAAGCAGCTATTGCTCTGCATCCAATGCCAAGCTCTTAAATAAAAAGTTGTTTACGAGTTTTTCATTTTTATCCTCAGTGTTTTTATGTCACTTTTACCTTTTTTCCTTATTTCACTAAGTCTAGAATCTGAATTTTATCATACGGCACCTGGTATTCGATTGAGCGCCACACATCCACATACAAAGACTAAAAGTCCATATACAAACCGATCAGGCAAGTTCAATGCCTTCTTTTTTGTTGCGCGTCATAGTCGAAACGAGTAAAATCTTAATTCAAAGTATTGGTCTGAATTTGCGAGAGCTTGGACAGCAACCAAACGTTGGTTTCAAGCAGTGAAAAAGAACACAAAAGAACACAAATGTTTGTTCAAAACTATCAAGTTTATCGCTAATTGTTGTTATGGCCAAATCCATGAACCGCTTTTGCCGACTTTTGTTATTGCTTACATTTTGAGGGGGGGCAGGGTAACATCCCCTAAAACCTAATTCTGCTTAATCTAATGAATTTTGATCCAGTAGCAATGACTGATGACTCTAATGATTGCAAAGCTGTTTGGTCTGATTAACTTGAAAATAATATTGCTTTTTCCACTTTTTGTTTTTGCTTCTTAAAGATATTCACCATCTCAAATTGTTCTTGTTTGGTGAAAAAAGACAATTGCAAGAAGAATCCAATATATTTCTCAAAATGGTTGCTATATTTTGGGTTTGTTCTTAGAATCAAACTGATTTATAAAGCAAAAGCTCGGTTTCAATAGAAATGGTGCTTATATCAGGTTCGTTCTCATAACTGAAGTTGCTATGACGAAATTTCATTGTATTCGACAAGTTATCATAAGTTTCGAATAGCAGTAAACCCTGCGCAAATTAACTCTGCCTTGGTGGGATTGTTTTATTCGTCGTCCAGGCGTGTTTTGGCTCACCCTAACATTAATAAATTGGTAAAACACCTCATAATAGGGTCTCGGCAACTTTCAAAATTCTCATTTCCAAAGGTTTCTGATTTTGATTTTTTTTGCTTGCTCTTCAGAGGAGCTCCACTTACATGATATATTCAAAAAATCCACCCAAATTTCAATCTTTCTGCGATAAAAGGTACACAGTCAAATATACCAAGATCCCACCTGAAAGTTATTGTGTGGACAAGTTGTTTTTTTTCGGCAGTAATCAGGTTTAAATTAGACACTCCACTATTAGATGATGAAGGCAAGGACATTGAGCAGGTCTCATCCATGAAGGATTTAGGTGTAGTCCTCCAAGATAATGGAAAGTTCGTTAAGCATATCCAGTTGAAAGTTGGTAAGGCTTTTCAAACATGTGGTTGGATTTATCGCACATTTAAGTCCAGAGATAGTATCACGATGCTAACTCTGTACAAGTCGATTGTTCAGCCGCATCTTGAATATGCCTCACCCATTTGGGCTCCGATTAGTTCAGCAGGTTTGCAAAAGGTCGAGCAAGTCCAAAGATGTTTCACTAGGAACATCACAGGAATGAGAGAGCTCTCGTGATGAGAGAGACTAGAAAAGTTGGGACTGTACAGTGTTCAGAGAAGCTACGAAAGTGTACATTGTCAAAAACATATATCCATGAGCTTTTGTGCCAACCCAGGATTTAGGGTCAATTGTTGTGACCGTAGAGGCTTAACATGCGTTTTGAGAGCAACTTCAAGCCCTCGAGAATCCAGGCTAGTTGAAACAATGAAGTCCAACTCTCTTCTTTCTCGGGCTCCTTCATTGTTTAATTTGCTGCCCTCAAATATTCGTAGGCTTATGTAGGCGTTGATCCAGTAGCAGGATTTAAGTCAGACTTGGACAAGTTTTTGACTAAAATTCCAGATCAACCTTATATTCAAGGATTAGCCAGATCAGCCAACTCCAATTTGTTGGTCGATCAAATAATATATACAAATAAAAGTCAAGTAAAATGAATAATCTTCTCGTCTTGAACTGCTGGGATTCCAATCCCAGTAGCGGTAAGGAAGTCGGCATAAAAAAAAGTACGGAAGAAATTTACAGACAATGCCTTGAGTTGTGTGTAACCTGAAAACATCACAACATAATTTTTATCTCATCAGGGCTTTCAACTCTCCTAAAAAGGGATTTGCCACTTAGTTATTTGATCCGGAGGGACGCAGTCGACCAAGCCACCCCCAGATTCTCTGCAATGGACGTGATTGTGGAATTCGGATTTGCCGTTGCCACCGCCTGGTACTTGGTCAGATCTACTTTTAATTTTCTGCCACTTCAATTGCTATCCTTGAGGTCATTCGTACGTCGTAGACGGTTTTGGAGTCGAACTTGAGGTGCTTTGTGATCTCCTTGGTGCTCGTAAATCCGCGCTAGATAGCCTTAAAAAGTAATCCTTATTTTTCTTGTTTCAAACCAGGGTTGCCTCTTGGCTTCAGCCTAACTTTTCCCTTACATTGGAAGCGGCTGGTGCCGTTACTTTCCATGTTTTCTGGCAACTTTGATTCAAAAAGGATGTTTATACCCCATCACCACTATTATGGGTGTAGTTAGTGTGTCCATACAAAAATTCCAAAATCAGTGTTAAATTGCAAAACAATCTGATCAAAATTTTTGATCAATCCAACATACAAGGGTTAACCAAATCCGCCAACTGTAATTTGTTGGTAGATCAGATATTACATGAATAAAACAAAGAAAAATGTTTTTTTTCTCTCTCTTGAATAGTCCATTTTGTTCTCTGGAGGAGGGCCAAAGCGCAAACAAGGGAAGTAGATCTGTCGTGGGAGCAAAACGTGCAAAATAGCGAATCCTTTTACAAAGAAAAAATGGGTAACCCAAGAGAATAATCAAATATGCGGAAAATGGCCTAAAATATAATAAGAAATGCAAATGAAATCTTTAAGATGACAAGTGGCGATGCATTTTTGGAAGTCTCCCTGTTTCTAGCGTACTTTTTACATCAGATTTGATATAGTTTTGAATAAAATTAAACTCATAAAACTAAATTGAATGTGGTGAAGGAGATGATTAACCTTACTTCATTTCCAAATGTTTCAGCATCTAATCTGCATTAATAATTCCCTACAGGGTAAGATAAATTGGACAGCCAAATTTAGCAAAAAAAAGTTTAGCACAAAGAGTAGAATAAGATGCAAAACAAATGGAATGACTGTAAATATAGATGAAGCATACAAAAATTGGGCTTATATAAAAAATGTTGTCCCAAATTCCCCTCCCTACCGTGCTGTAATGCTGTAATGGCCCATATCACTGGATGGCCCGTGAACCCAGATGGTCCCCCCTGTGTGAGGGAGATGTATTGCAATGGTTGACCCCATGCTCGTGCTCATCCCATGTACCGTATACTAGGCATTATATAAAAGGGATGGTTAAATAAAGCTAATGAAAAACGTGTTTTGGATAGATCATTACAACCCTTTACCGAAATTACAAGACAGTAATTTGAGCAGCTGTGCTTCAAGGTTGTTCCTTGAAATCACAATAAGCAATAAAGAACCCAAAACATGTTTTTTAAATATTTTTTACGAACTTTATATCATTACTGAGAGCAATTTGCCAGAAAAAATGGAGAATGCGTGTTCCGCCCACCAGCCAGGGGTGAAGGGTCCTGACTTATTGAATTCCCGTGGTGAACGGAAACATGGAACTCAACTCTTGACCCAAACACTAGATAGAATTACCTTGATAGCTCTGGAAAATGGAGAACACCTAGTACAAGGGCTTCAATTTCTTAGCCCTATCTTAAGGCCTCCGGTTATAACCCTAATCAGGGCATACAATCAATAGTTCGAGCTTCATTTATCAGGGCCTCAAACAATCATCAATTGACTAAGGATACAAATCTCTAGCTACCTCTACTCCCCATGGTCCCAAATCAATCTCGGTTGTCTGGCATATACCGGGACCAATCTTCAAGGCTAACCATCCTGCAAAATGTGGTCACTATCCTAGTCTAAATGCGTCTATCAAAGTCGACCTCTACTCTAGAGTCTAACTACTGATTTCTGCTACAAGAGTGATGAACTTTTTATACAGTTGAATACAAATCACTTGCTACCTCTACTCCCTACGATACCAGCACGATCTCCGTCGTCTGGTAAATCTAGGCTACACTGTATGGCAAACTGTACAGTTCAATCTACTGTATTCATCACAAACACACCGCCTATCAGCTGTCTTGCTCCGTTAAGAATAGTGGGGAAATTGTTGGGCCAATAAAAAAGGGGATATTCACAAATGAAACAATGAATGTAGGTTACTGTTCGATCCGTGTTGAGGTGGTTCAAGGGAGATCCTCGGATGACGTCCACTCGACGGGATTGAAGGTCCACTAACAGAGTGACGAAGTGCTGTACTCAGACTCGGCACTTCCCCAGGTCCTTTTGCTCTTCCGCACGGCTTCCTGGGTTTCCTACTCCCATACGATGACGATCTCTGTCGTTCGAAACAGTTCCCACTTCTTGGCACCACAACAATGGCAAAGTCCCAGCATTTAGCAATGGCAGGTGGTTCTTCCTTGGAGAGGTTCAAAAACTGACTTCTCTCATCGAGCTCCAAACTGAGACTTGTGTCCTCATTGAAGGACGATGGGCCCCTGTTCTCCTGGAGAACCAAAAATGTGACTCCTGGTTATAAAACATTCTTTTTTTTTGTTTGGTTTTTCAAGGGCTTTTCTAAACGCTACAGGGAATGCAATCCCCAGTACTATTAAAATGAAAGGTTATAATTCGTCTATTTATTACCTTTCAATCTAATTCCTCCTTGGATCTGAGAGGGTTGTGATAGGCGGTTGTGGTAGATCGGGATTTCCTGTTTCTCCTCCCTTCAAACATGTAGCCGACATTCCTCACCCATGTTTGTACTCGTAGCTGAGCTGACCAGCCCCTCGGGTACTGGGGCTTTTCCTTGGTGATAGGAACGACGTAGAGATCAATTCACACCGAATCCAAAAGCTCTTTGATACGACCGGTTCCTGTGACATTGTACATCTATGATCAAGGGCTGGAGGAGCTACTTGTGATCGATTGCGACGTCTTTGCGAGCATTGGGTTGGCATTTGGATGACATCTGGCCCTCAAACGGACACACGTTGGGCGATCCAACGTTTTCACAAGACTTCAACATACATGTCTCAAGACATTTTGATAAACACCGTTCCGTCAACTATCGTTCATCCTCTACATCATTTATCCATATCATATCAGGATGATGTTCTCGATTGTGCGCGGAACAATGCGCACAACAATAATTTACGCTTCACTTTTTCATTATTTAGGTTGCTGAATGTCCTAACGTTCCAATTTTGAGAATATCATGAATAGGAATGATAACACAGTTTTGAAATGAGAAAAAAGATCCTAACATATGCAAAGATGAATTCAATACAGCGTTATTTTCATGTCGCCGTAATTGCACAGTTAAATCAAAACTGGGCAGTTTTCAATGTTTCCAAATGGAGCTACTTATCAAAAACAATATTGCATTGGATAAAGCCAGACTTATTTCGCGTGGCATTCACATTTTTGGAAAACACACACAATCCCAAATGAATCTCAGTCTGCATAAGAGAAAAATGAAACACCCTGTTGGGCCTTTTGAGGTTGGTGGGGAAGCCACTAGTAATGTAGAGGCTATGGCTAACATGTTAGGAGATCAGTTCTCTAGTGTGTTTTCAACTCCAAAGAATTTAGGAGCGACTGCCCATTGCTCTATAAATTGTTGAGATTGGCAAAGCTTGTCAAAGATTCGAGCCTTTTGCCGGACCCGCGTTTGGACTCGAAAAGTCCGACGAAATGATACAAGATCGAAGGACTCGTAAGAGTTCGGCTATTGATGCTAGCGACAGGATTATTTGTCGGTGACGTTTTCTTCTTAATAAAAGTATCCTACCTTCTTCGTAAAGTGACGGAGTAGATGTGCCGACATTTGAAAACTAGTGCAATTGAGAGCATTGTATTCAACCCCTCTTCTCATCCAAGTCACTTTTCCGCATCAAGTAGTAGCAAAGGCCATTCTTGAGCATTCTACCATGAATTTGCTCATGGGTGGGGTCATTACAAAAGTCATGCCGTACCTTAAACTGTATCTGTGCCCGTATATGCCCATACTCTTTCTTATACATTGTGTTTCCACGTGCAGCAACAATCAACAATAAAGTTATCTGACCATTTTCTGCCCATGGGTTAATTGAACGAACCAACTTTCTTTAATTTCAATATTCCTACTGAGGTAAAGCTATATAACGGGGCCAAGGACTCAAAATCTCTGAGGAGAAAGCAAGAAAGTCGGTAATAAAGATAAACCAATTTGTCTTGTTTAGTACCCTCAAGCGTTGAAAATCGCCAACGATACACTATTAATAAAACAAAGGTTCCCTCAGAAACAGCCATGTGAAACTTTTTATGGTGATTGATGGTGAAAGTGGTTATCCTCTTTTGAGATTAAAACATATCCTCAAAATGGAGAAAACCTGTGCGTGGAAGAAACCCAAGCTCCAACTGGTTATTTAAGCATTATTTGATCTAACCAAAAATGCAATTGCTCCTAACCCATAGCCTTTGCTCGGGCTTGAGTCAATATTTACTAATGGCCGTTGATATTCCTGTTGAATGATGAGGATCATTTTATTTGCTTAATTGTCACAAAAGATATTTGTTAACCTCCGAAGGACCAAAACTCGAAAATAAAATTTTTCTTGAACACCTCTCTCAACACAACTTGAATCAAGGAAGCAACAAGAATGTGTGTCAAGTAGCTAAAAGAAGATAAAAATGTGACTCACATCTTCAAATGATAAATGCTGAAGCTAATCATCACAACCAATAAACGATGATACTGATGATGAAGACAAAACACTCTCTTAGTGTAGTTTCCTTACCGTTTAGGTACAGATATTTAGTCAATAGCGGGGGCTTTCCTTATGTGTAGCTTAACAAAGTGAGACTTGAAGAAAGTCCATAACACACATATCCAAGACACTTTGAAAGCACTCGCCATTTCATGCTGTCGAGTTTGAACAGGAGAGTGAGGGCTTGCCCAAGGTTCTCTTCACATGAGAGGGCACAATGAAATGGAGAACGCGTTTTAAGCGTTGGCCATGTGGAGTTTTTGAGATCTGAACTTGAATAAACTATTCAAGAGTAAAGAGTAACCCCTATTGAATACGCAGTTTTCTTTTTTTGTATAAGATCTGATTTTCAAGGTATAATTTTCACTCAAAACCGTTTGAAGCCAATTCTTCACAAGTGACCAAAAATTTGCTTTCCAGCCATTCATGAACACAGAGCTAAAAAATAAAATTTTTAACAATGACATTTGGTCTTCTTTGCGTGCATGCGAGTGAATATTACCCCTTCTGAAACAGATCCTTGTTATAATAAATAATCAATGTGATGCGTAGGCCTTTCCCCGACTGTGAGGAAATGAACTGTGGTCATTTGATCATCAGAGAATGTTGGTGAAGCCCACCCCTTGCATCCACCCTAGATTGGAACTTGCCAGCTTCTGAAGCGGAGACAAAACAAATTCCATTTTTCTGATATATTTGCTCGGCATGCTCAAAATTCACACAAGCGAAAAAGTACCACGTATTGAGCACAGGATAAAGATTGACACCAGAAAATATCAGGCCCAATTGCATTCGGTTTGTGTGCCAAATTCTCAAATAGGGCCCAGATCTGGCACTAGAGGAATGGCTGTCTTGAGTGGTGCTAATGCACCGCGGCAAGCCGTCTTGGCATGAAGCAGGCTTTACCCTTAGATTTCAGTTTGCATTCACTGGACTGTGTAGAACAGCTGATTATTCAATGGGAATTGCTTTCGTGCATTAAATTTACAAAAATGAAGCTTAAAAAAGTTCAGTATGGTCAAAGCAGCTTTGATGAGTTCTCTTCAAACAAGGGGGCATGAAAAGGCTAACAAGTTCCAGGTCTGGATGATGTTGACTTTTTATACAATAAGCAGTTACACAGTTTCTTTTGTACGTCGTAACAACTTTCCCTTCACTGGTGACTGAAAACTTACTTTCTAACCATTGGTGAACGAACAAATTGCTACCAAATAAAGTTTCCAACAGTGGTGGTTAGTTTCCCCTACGTTGACGAGAGTTAAGATTTTGCCCTTGAAAACTGGTTTTCATAAGACATAAATAACTATGCATTAGGTACTTTATTTCACGGGGGAATAAAGTTGAAATAAATCGAATACAACCTGAAAGTTGCCGTCTTGGAGCTGAAAAGAATGAGATCAGGGATTGGATTGCCAATGGTTCATGACATGTTTTTCAATTTCAAGGGTTGCTCCTCGGGCAAGAGGTTCTGGAAATGTTTGAAGGCCTGCTCTTGGTTGGTGAGCTCAATAGCCGATAGATTATCATTCACGATCTTCTTGATCGCCATTTCACTGCCGGACAGACCGAATCTGGCCTGCTTTGTCAATGTCGACATAGGTCGAGCCCGCAAAAAGCGGTGGTACCACACACCTGCAAACTCGTACTCCCCTAATCTGAAATGGCAGCGGGCTTTCAGGAGCATAGCGTTGACATAATCGGCTTCGAAAGATAACGCCGTCTTGGCATCTACCAATGCCTCCTCTAGGTGGCCCAAGGCCAGGTGGCAATGGCACCGGTCCAGGTAGATCCCTTCGAAGGATACATCTAGGTCGATGGCCCGATCGAAGCACTCAATTGCCTTGGCAAACTCTTGTCTTTTGACGAAAGCGCTGCCAGAGGAGCGATAGACCTTCCACAAATGCTCACTTGATTGTTGGGTCAGCTCGACATGTTTGATTTCGCTGACCTCCCGGAACTGACGTTTAATATCACGACTGAACATGGACACCCCAGCGGCTCGATCACTATCCACATATATTTCCAAATGGGGCCGAGACTTGGGCTCGGTGGTATCCAAGCCCTCGGGTCCACTCTCGTTTGTGTGTTTCTTCAGGCGGGTTTCCAGTTTCTTCATGTCGCTCAGGACCTCCTCGTACAACCGATTCCGCTTCTTCTTGAGCATTCGCCGAGGTGGAGGAGCAGGAGGTTTCCCGATGACGGTCAATCCATTGATTCGCCCTTTACCTCCTCCACTTTTGGAGACAATCTCCAGACGCTCCTTATACTTTGAGGAGAGGATCATGATTGATGGAACCAACAATCGCTAGTGTTCTAAAGTTCCAACAACATTTGACAGCTCTGTTCCAAGCTTGCGATCCGCCTATGACGAACGACTAAAAGAAAGAGGAAAAGTTTCGATAAGGCTACAAGGGCCCCGAAAACAAATATTCACCCAATTCCCAAGTCACGCAAAACTGGATCAAAGACAATTGTAGTCACATCGATCAACGTCCAAAGGCAATAAATAACGAGGAAAACCATTCTGCCAACTCGAAAACCAGCCGGAACCATCAGTCTCTCTATCTAAACATAGTACGTTCTGGGGCGAGTCCGGACTCGAGTCCGAGTGCACTCCAGTATTTTACTCGATTTTGGAGAAATTGACCGGACTCGAGTGCGAACTCTCAATAATAAATTATTCATTTTTGTTTAGAATTTTGCAAACTGAGTCTTTCTGCTCGAGATAACTCTAGTGAAAGACTCATGTCCTCTGCCGGATTCGCCCCAACACAATCTTCAAGTGACAAATTGAAAGGTTAATTGATTGTTTGGGGTGTTTTAATGTTTGGTAGAGCCACCAAATTCCCTTCCAGAATGCTTCATAGTCCACATTAAGAAGACATCAGAAGGAAGCATGACATGGAACACGAACATGAACATCCAATCTTTTTACAGCATTTAAACATTACGGACCCCGTGTGCATGAAGGAGGCTGCGCTTTTTCAGGCTGCTTACCTTCCTCTTCCGTATTGTTGGCAACTAAAATTTGAGGCAATTTGAACCAGTTTGAGGCAAGTTTTTCAAATTTTACCGCAATTAGAGCGATGCAAAATGGCACTAGCACACAATTTTACTGATTGTAAAACAAGTCACCATTCTTCTGTCTTAATTACACTAGTCACAAGTGTGTCAAGATCATTTGAGATTATTGCAAACCCACTTCATTTTTGCAAAATGAACTTTCTGCAATAGATATTTCTGATATTTTCAAATGCGTGGAAAGGGAGATTATGTCCGAATAAAAATAAAAAAGGGAGATGGTTCTAGGTTCCCCCCTCCCCTTTCTAGTGGATCATCGCCTCGAATGGCGGCCCCAGAATCCAAAATGGGACGAAATAAATATATACATATTGTAACATTGAAAAAACAAACCTGTGATTCACTGAGAAAGATCTCGCAATAAAGAGGGGTTTTCCCCCCATCGAGAAAGGTGATATTTTCTTCTAAAATAGTTTTATTCGTACATAATCTCCCCTTCCACACGGGTCTTTGTCGGGTTGAATCGAAGGAAGAGGGGGAGGTTGGGTTATTACACGCAGTTCTCAGTTTGAGTTTTAATCACTTTTGGTGACGCCAGTCATACCCCAGAAGTCCATAGCCTAATGCAAAGAGGACTGGATTGAATGGGTCGTTGTCAAATGATATAATGATTTGAACAATGATATAAAGTTCAATTATTATTAGTTCGAAAATTCATTAGTTATGGAGATTTAATAATCAGCTTGCCATGAGGGGCCAAGATCGATTAACAAGGTAATGTCTGTCATAAGCCTGGGGCTCAGAATTTTTCTTTTTGAGGGCCAATGCAAGTGCGAGATCTCTTCGTGGTCATTAAGACAAGTACACTGTGGCTTGCTTACACAGGGGAAACTAATGTCGCACAGGGGTAATGCAGGAAAACTCCACTACATCTGAGACGAAGGTACCCCCTCGATGCAACAACCCCAGTTTGGCAGAGCAGCGGTGACAAACCGTTGGATTGATGACTGTGCCAACTTGAGTACTTCTCGTTGCCAACTCATGATGGCGCAGGACATTAGTAACGAAATTACAAGTAACAAAATTAGAGTATGTCTTCGAAATTTATTTTTTTCGAAAAAGGAACTGTAATTACATTACATTCTAAAATTGTGTAATTGTAACGACCCAAAAACTAAAAGAATTACTCGTTCCTTTTTCAGCTTCAAGCTTCCAGCTTAAGACTCGACAGAAATTGCCATTTATTGCTAATTTCATCTAGCATATTACGATCAAAGAAAGTCAGAGTTGAAAATTGTGCTTGCTTTTCTCTACTCTTTGGGTGTCCTTGGGTTTTTAACCTGAAATCGTACTTGCTACTTTATTGTTAACATCCTCTCAGTCAAATTCTATTGGACTCAAGAGCTGACTCAGTGCAATTGTCAAGAAAAGAAAATCTCTCCTTAGCTTACATGACTGCGTTGCATCAAATATCTAAAGCCTCGTCATTTCCACGACTTAAGGCATAAACTTCTTACAGGGAAGCTTTACCGACTTCGCAATGTCCAATTTTTAACAATCATTATCCCATCCAGGTTCCCAGTCTTGACTCCTCAAAGCAAATACATTTTGAACAACTATGCCAATATTGAATACCAAGGATCATTAATTAAAAAAACTTGTCACGAACTCTTCAAATGTTACGCATTAGAACTCCTTGAGTCAAAAAACCACAATTTCCTTAGAGAAGTATGGTCTTGATGAGGCAGAAACCATAATATATGGGTAATCCAAAATTTGAGTAAAAGTAATTGTAGCGAATAACGCCGTTACAATTTTTTTCAAGTTACGGTTGTTTAACGAATTGCTATTTTTGACCAAAGTAATTGTAACTGTAATTCGTTCCTTTTCTTGAGGAACGGCTAATGCCCTGTGAAGGCGCATTAGTTGCCGTGGTGTGAACCGTCCGTGGTGTGTATTCGTACTCAGTCAATTGATCCCCCTTGGGGCACACAGCGAACCCGAGTTGGTGGCCATGAGAACTGGCGAGAAACCTGAGTCGCAAGACTTATGGTTTCTCGCCTTCTTTTTTGGCCTAAGTTGAGGCTTTTGTGGTAGCCACCCATTGGAGGAAGGCTTCTAGGTTAAGCGAGGACGCAATGCTATTGTTAACATCCTCGCCTTCTTTTTTTTGCCCTTGAATCCAATGAGGTGAGGACCCATGGGCACGTCTAGGGTAAAGTCAATTGTAAATGATACAGTAGGGCTGTAGTCTATGAGGCCTGACAGCTATTCTAGGGATAGTAGCTGAGTCACTGGTTGACGAGTGTCCGTCAAGGTGCGTTAACTGGTTGTCCGACCTAGGAAGTACTGTGGGCACCTTTATTAACACCAAAGGAGCCGTGGGTAGGAGCAGAATACGGCTTCGGCAAGCAAAGGACCTGGTAATGTCAACGTGAAGAGATTCGATTGGGACTCCAATGCTGGTGCAGTACCTGTATGGTCATCCCAGGATGTAACCATAGTTGTTTAACCCTGGTGAAACTTTAAATCGGCACCAATCCTCTCGGGGATTCTACCCTATATGGGTTAGCTGCAAAGGGGCCGACAACCCTGGTGCGGCGAATCTTAATCCATGGTTAAGATAATTAACGCGCTTTCTCGGGCTCCTTCGTTGTTCAATTTGCTGCCCTGAAATTTTCGTTGGGAGTATGTAGGTGTTGATCCAGTAGCAGGATTTAAGTCAGACTTGGACAAGTTTTTGACTAAAATTCCTGATCAACCTTATATTCAAGGGTTAGTTAGATCAGCCAATTGTAATTCGTTGGTGGATCAAATAGCATATATAAATAAAAGTTACGTAAAGTGAATAAATTTCTCGTCTTTAACTGCTGGGATTTAAATCCCAGTAGCGGTAAGGAAGACCACAAAAAGTCAGGTAAAAAGTCACAAACGCAACGAAGTAAAAAATAAAGAAGACACATAAAAGACAATATGAAATTAATTTTGCAAAAGTTCAAAGCAATTACCAAAGGTTTCAATCCATTTCATTATTTCAAAATCTTTGAAAATCGAAATTGTCTCCTAACCTGGGCCCCCAAATTAGTACCCTCCTAAGCCATTCAGGCTTCTAGATTAAATTTGGTTCCTTTGCGTGCTTTATTTCAGTCATCTCTCAGGGTGACGAGACGTAGCCTAAATGCATATACCTTCATGTTTGCTCTTTTGCGTGTAAAGTACTGGTATTCTTGTTGCATTTTCAGGAAAAGCTTGAGGCATTGCCAAAAAGGCAAGCAGGAACAATGTGAGAGCTAAAGTACCATTACTTTATTGGAACAAACCGAAAACATTGGGACAGTACAGTATTTAAAGCAGGTATCAAATGCACCTGTACACGAACTAAAGCATCACCATGAGAAAGCCAAGCTTAAAGCATGAGGCAACAAAAGGGACTCTGAAAGTCACGACAAGTTGCGACAGACATGGGATAGGCTCAGTAAGCGCAACCATCCTCATCTCTGTAACTAATGCTATGCTCCTCCTGAATACACAGCACTCTAAGACTTACTCTCGTCATGTCAACACTATTCATTTCTTAGCTAGTCTTAAGTTTCACTAAGTCTCGTGTCTTGTTCTCGTTGAACCTGATTCGAGCAATACATGGCAACCGTAATCTAGGTTGTACTGATGGGAAAAGGGCAAGTAGCAAGTCATCACAGACACCCAAGTTCTACTTGTTTACAAGCAAAGCTTGGCCAAGTACTAGAACTTGGGCAAGCTTANGCTGCTAACGTAGCGAGCCCAAATGGTTAGCTCAGGAAAACCGCAAAATGGGGACTGTTTGTTCGTAGTTAAAGTCAGATTGCCAGAAGCAAACCAAGCAGTGAACCAAAGCCACGTTGCTGCGTCACTGTTGGTGCACTTTATTGCTTTTCCTGTATAAGTTGATTTAATTTGCCCTGGTATAAAATTTCTTGCATAAGTTTGGGCACACCATTTTCCCCTCAAGTGTCTGTGTACAAACCCAAGTTGAGGCAAGTTCCTACTTGGGCAAGTTAAGCACCGGACTACTTGCCCTGTCGGTGCTTGCTTCACATCAGTACTAGGTTGACCAATGCACACCTTATCTAATGCATCTTCAGAATTACCCATGAGCTTTGTCCTCAACCAGGTTTTAGGGTCAAGTGTAACGAATGTCAAGGTTAACACTTTTGAGTCCTCCAAAAAAATCAGGTTGGTCCAGGGGGGTCAGACGCAGATCTGTGGGTCAGACATTGCGCTCCGTTTCAATTTCGCCCGCTTTTTTTCGTGACGTCAGTCCGCGTACGATGTCCTGGAGATGGATGCGATTTGAAAAAATACTAATAATGAAGATTTGATAATCAAATTGCCATGAGAGGGCCAAAAAATATTACCAAATCTATGTCTGTCATAGTCACTTTGATTGCCAAGTGTATATAACTTAACAATATGTTCCTTGAAATATATCGTTTTGAGGGGATTCAACAGCCTCAAATGTCCAATCCGTATTCTCATTGATGACATTATTGGTCATTTTAAGCAAAGTCATGAATTGTTTTTCTAATGGCATTCTTTCTCTTCGATTTGAATGAATGACGTAAATTTGCTTACATAGTAGAGCTAGAGGCATTTGCCACTTTGTTAGAGTGGAAAATGCTCTTTCTTTTGTCACGACTACTGATATAAGGGTTTGAGCGTTCACTCGCAAAGTAGGTCTTAACGGTCTTAACTAGTGATGGGATCAAACAAATTTGCAAAATCAGGATCGCCAGAAAGCTAGGAGAGTCAAAGCACGGGCCTTTTCTAACGTATCGTAGAATATTAGGCTTGACCAAAAAGGTGACCCTGGTTTGATGGGAGAAACATCAGGGTTACTTTTTGTGATTAACTAACGGGTTTTCGATTTTTCGCTACTAATGCAGTATGCCATTGAAAATGTAAATTGGTAGCCCTACTTGCAACCTCCGGTGATTTTTTGTTTGATCCCCATCAGAAGTCTTAACCTTGTAGTGGATGTTGACCCCGAACCACAACAATAGAATAAATATAGAGAGAGAATAAACGACAATCTCCTCATTGGTGACCCTGAGTTAAAACCTCACACAACCCCTTGAACACGCCCTCACTTCCGTTGCCGACGTCATCAAGTGGTGCTCGACATGCCTGCCGACAATTTGTCCACGTTGGGGCCTGATTCGGCGGACAGCCAGTCCGTCATGGCCGTTTCCATAAAACTGCCCGAATTTTGGCCAACTCGAGCTCGCCCCTGGTTTCATACTGTTGAGGCCCAATTTCACCTCCGAAAAATAGTGAACAACTGCACCAAGTACTATTACGTGGTTTCGGCGCTAGGAAGTGAAGCCGCTGCCAACATCGAGGGTCTCTTGGACAGCCCACCAGCTACAAACCAGTACAAGGCCATCCAAACCGCTTTGCTTAAGATCTATGAGATTTCGGATCGGCAGAAGAAAAGGCTCCTCATTGGCCTCGAGGGTCTTGGTGATCAGCGCCCAACTGAGCTACTCCGGTACATGCAAGGCCTTCACAAGGCCGAGAAGGACGACCCATTATTCATGGCTTTCTTTATGCATCAGCTACCCCAGGCCGCACGGGCAATCCTAGCCGTGCAAGAGTTTGACGATGTGATTAAGTTGGCTCAGGCAGCCGACGACGTGTTAGCAGAACACGCCAACATGGCAGCGAGTGACATCAACAAAATGTGGACAAACCCCAACACCAAGTCTTCCTCCCATGAGTCGACCGAAAAGAGGGGAAGCAGCCTGGACTCTGCCGGTTCCACAGGAAGTTTGGGGAAAACAGCAGGAATTGCCTACTCCCTTGCACGTGGGCGGGAAAATCTCCGGCCAGCCACTAGTAGCGGCAAGTGTCGCTGGCCGTCCTAGCCGCCTCCTATACATTTGGGACCGTACGACAGGACGACGGTTACTGGTGGACACTGGAGCTGCAGTCAGTGTTTTTCCAGCCATCAAGAAGGACCGCGAGCAATCACAAACCAATCACAATGAGCCTCTCATGGCCTCAAACAAGACAGTAATTCCAACATTTGGCACAACCAGTGTCACGCTAATTTGGGGTTTAGAACGTGCCAGTGGCCGTTCACCTTAGCCACGATAGATCAACCAATCATCGGGGCAGATTTTTTATCCCATTACGGGCTCGCAATTGATGTGCGGGGCCGAAAGTTGTTTGATCTGGGTTCTTGCAAAACCATGGAGCTCCATTTATCAAAGTGCCCATCATTGCAACTCCATAGTTTGCACGCCCCCAAACTCGCTGATATCATCCTCCAGGAGTTCCCAACACTGCTCACTCCAACTTTTAACGTAGCACAACCCAAGCACGGCGTGGAACACCACATGGTGACAGAGGGACCTCCAAGCAGATGCAGGGCCCGTCACCTCAACTCAGAGAAGTTAGCCATTGCCAAATGCGAGTTCCAATTTCTGGAAGCTCAGGGCATCGTGCGGCAATCAAGCAGCTCCCACGCTGCAGCTCTGCACGTGGTAAAGAAGGCGGACGGGGGCTCTCGGCCGTGCGGGGACTACAAAGGCCTCAATGCAACAACCAAGCCGGATCGCTATCCAATCCCCCACATCCAGGACTTTGCGATAAGCCTGAGTGGGGCGCGGATGTTTTCAAAAATCAACCTCTTAAAGGGATACTACAACATTCCCGTGGCGCAAGGAGATATCCCAAAAACGGCTGTAATAACACCATTTGGGCTATTTGAATTCCTGCGGATGCCCTTTGGGTTATGCAATGCAGCCCAGACGTTCCAAAGGTTAATGGACTCCGTGCTACAAGATCTGGAGGGCGTTTTCGTGTATCTAGATGACATCCTGGTAGCCTCCCAAGACAGACCATCTCACGAGATGATCCTCCGCCAGGTCTTCAAGAGGCTTCAAGATTGGCAGTCAATATAAAGAAGTGCGTGTTCGGGGTGGAGTCCCTTGAGTTTTTGGGACACCAGGTGACCCCCCCAGGGGATTCAGCCCTTGCAAGACAGGGTCCATGCGGTACAGTGCTTCCCCACGCCCAATAACAAGAAATCCTTGCAGGAGTTTCTCGGACTTTTGAACTATTATCATCGTTTTCTTCCTGGTGCTGCTCATGTACTCCAGCCGCTCCACCTCCCCCTGAAGAAATCATGCAAACCGCTCAAGTGGACCTGTCAGATGGACGCAGCATTTAAGAAGGCCAAGAAGACCATGCTTGCGACCGCCGCTCTCCTCGTTCATCCCAAGATATCCACCCCCACTTGGGTTGTGGTCGATGCTTCCAACAAAGCAGTCGGGGCCTCTCTGGAGCAACAGGAAAATGGGGTTTGGCAGCCTCTAGCTTTTTTCTCCAAAGCACTGAAGCCGTTACAGTACATTTGACAGGGAGCTCCTGGGAATGTACCTGGCGGTCCGAAAGTTCCGTCACCTCATTGAGGGTCAAAAATTTAGTATATACACGGATCACAAACCTCTGACGTTCGCTCTGCAAATTTCAACGCAGGATCACACCCCACGCCAAACCCGCCATCTACGTTTTATAAGTGAGTTTTCTTCGGACGTGAGACACATTTCCGGGAGAGACAACTTGGCTGCCAATGCTTTATCCAGAAATAGTGTCACAGCCTTACAATATTTGGACATCGACTACTAGGCTTTGGCAATAGCGCAAGCCGAGGATGAAGAGACAATAGCTGCACAAACATCACTTACGGGCCTACAATGGGAAACCAAGATGCTTCCTAGTCAAGCAAGCCTTCTTTGCGACGTTTCCACCAGGAAAACCCGGCCGCTTGTCCCGTATGTCTGGCGAGCTCGGGTTATTGAAACTGTCCACAACCTCTCGCATCCAGGAGCTCAAGCAACAAGACAGATGATTGGTGAGCAATTTGTTTGGCACCGAATGAAAACGAATATCACCGCATGGGTACGGGAGTGCAAGGCATGTCAGAGGAACAAAGTTGACAGACACAAGAAGATGCCACTGGCACCTTTCAAACCACCAGCCCGAAGATTCGAACACATCCATGTTGATTTAGTGGGTCCATTACCTGAGTCAGAGGGGCGGAGTTATATTTTAACAGTGGTAGACCGGTTTACCAGATGGGCGGAGGCTGTCCCTTTGGAAAACGCCACGGCAGTAACATGCGCCCGCGCTCTGCTGCACCATTGGGTGTCTTGTTTTGGAGTTCCCCTGCGCATTACCTCGCACTGTGGTCGGCAATTCACGTCGGGGTTGTGGTCGGCCTTATCCAAGTTCATGGGCACCAAGCTGGTCCAAACAACATCATACCACCCCCAAAGCAACGGGATGGTGGAACGATTGCACAGACAGATGAAAGCAGCTTTGAGAGCTAGGATGTCTACGCCAGCTTGGTACAATCAGCTTCCCATCGTCATGTTGGCCATCAGGACTACCCCAAAGGAAGACTTTGGATGTTCCCCCACGGAAATGGTATATGGAGCCACCCTCAGGATTCCTGGCGAGTTCTTTGAGACTCCACCAGCGGAGACAGCAGCAGATCATCAGTCTTTCCTACTGCAGTTGAGGAACATAGTAAAGGACCTACGCGCCCCATTGCCCACGCATCACGGCGCTGTTCGGAATTTTGAGCCCCCAGCACTACAAACCGCGGCCTACGTATTTGTGCGTCATGACGCACATCGTACCCCCCTTCAAGGCCCCTATGACGGCCCGTATAAGGTTCTCAAGAGGCATGACAAGCACTTCGTTTTGGATATGGGAACTCGGAGCGATTCTGTGTCCAAGGATTGGCTAAAACCGGCTTTCCGAAATCCAACACAGTTGCCGGACCCGCTGATACCCGTCCAATACACGCCATGCCACCACACGTATGCATCGGTGCAATAGACCTCATACAGAAGAGCAAGAACCTCAATAGAGAGTGTAAATCGCCCAACGTTTGACACGCGTTTTTCCAATGCCTTGCTAATTCCAATGATATATCAGCTTCAGCAAAACGGTTTCCTATTAATAAAATCACACTTGTACATAGAGTTTGAACATATAAAAACTTCACATGAACTTACAACCAGAATGGGAATAAACGTTAAGTTTGGCGATTTAAGATGTTTCGATGTGTACGTATATACACTTCACCTCTGACTTGTTCTTCCACGAAGTGTTCTCTCGTCGAAAGTAGAAGCAGGAACGCAAGTCGGGGTGCTAATTAGCGAGTTACCCCTTTACATCGGCCCCATTAAATTGTCCAGGACATTTAAAACCCACTCGAACTTTCATCTCCCTCTCGCAACATAATGAGATGAGAAATTGCTCTTCTGTATTCCCCTTTGGACGTTTTTACTATGACGGACCGAACTCGTCCATCGGAGTCAGGGAAAACTTCAATAACGCGACCTAATGGCCATTGACATCGAGGAAATCCATCCACAACGAGCAAAACGAGATCTTCTACGGCCACATTTCTTTTTTCTTGTTGCCACTTAGTTCTGCTCAGCAATCCAGACAAATACTCCTTTGACCAACGCTTCCAAAAGAGATCCGCTAAATATTGAACTTGTCGCCACCGTTGCTTTGCATATTGATGGGAAGAAAATACACCTGGTGGGAAAGTGGCTCCACTCTTGAAAAGTAGGAGATGATAGGGCGTCAATGGTTGAGGATCATTTGGATCGTTCGAAAGAGACGTCAAGGGACGACTGTTCAAAATAGCTTCAATCTCACACATCAAAGTATTCAAAGATTCATCACTTAGATTACGTTGATTTTCACTCATAAGCCCAGACATCACCTTCCTTATGGTCCGAATTTCTCGTTCCCACACGCCCCCAAAATGATGACTGTATGGAGGATGGAAATTCCACTCTATCCCTCGCATGATCATGTCTTGATTAATTTGTATCTGATCCAAACCCTCCAACAATTCACGAAGTTCCCTTTCAGCTCCCACAAAATTAGTCCCATTGTCGGACCTCATTCGTTGCACCTGACCTCTTCTGGCTATAAACCGTCGTAAAGCTTGAACAAACGAATCGGTTGTCTTGTCGTAAACAATCTCCAGATGAGCTGCGCGACTTATTAGACAAGTAAAAATCAGTCCGTAACGATCTTGGGTGGCTCTTCCCCTCATAGTCTTGAAAGGGCCGAACATGTCAACACCGACATTGGTGAAAGGTGGGCAGTTGCTCATCAAACGATCGGTTGGTAAATCCGCCATGATCTGTTCCTGTGGTTTCCCTTGGTATTTTCGGCACTCAATGCAATTTCGGATCACCCTTTTTACCAAGTCTGCCTCGCCAATTATGCGATACCTTTGTCGCAGACGATAGCTCACCGATGATTTACCCAAATGTCCGACCAAAATGTGGGTTCTCTTCACTAGCAGAGTTGTCACATGAGCCTTTGCTAATATGATTGGGTGGCGTTGATCATAATCCAACTCTTCGGCCATGGTCAGTCGTCCACCAACTCTGAGAATTCCCTCAGAGTCCTCAAACGGATTCCACATTGACAATTTCGATTGTTTTGCGACAGGCTTTGATTTCCGAATCGACTTGAACTCT
Source organism: Tigriopus californicus (assembly GCF_007210705.1). Taxonomy (NCBI): domain Eukaryota; kingdom Metazoa; phylum Arthropoda; class Copepoda; order Harpacticoida; family Harpacticidae; genus Tigriopus; species Tigriopus californicus. Next base: position 16,104,367 of record NC_081449.1, on the reverse strand, counting down.
TCCTCAAAGTGTCTTGATTGTTGGAAGCGAATCAAAGTCTTCTCTGCTTCATTCAAGTCACTCAACAACAATTGAGATGGAGTCTCTCTCCTTTGTAGCTTGGCATTGAACTTGAGAAATCCGACAACTGTTCTTAATAAACTATTCCAGTCGGATAATCCTTCCAAAAACTGCGACACCACATCACGTTCCACCCTCAGTTGGACGCAAGAAAAAGAATTCATTTTAATTTCTGGGTCATGTTCTTCAACACTAGGTATCGACGGACACCTCGGCCACATCCTTTCATCCTGGCATATGAATTCGGGTCCGGATTTCCATGATTTGGTACGTGTAAATTCCGGAATATTAACCCCACGGCTGGCCATATCGGCCGGATTTAATTTGCCGGGAACGTGCCTCCACTGTTCAACACATGTTCTTTCTTGGATATAAGACACTCGATTTGAAACAAACCTTTGGAACCTTTTGGTTTCATTTTGTAAATATCTCAAGACGGTTTCACTATCAATCCAAAAGAAGACCCTCCCTGAGAATAATGGCATTTCTTTCTTGATTGATGCCCACAACAACACTGCCAACTTAGCTCCTGTCAGTTCCAACCGAGGAATGGAAACCTTCTTCAGAGGAGCCAACCTTGATTTGGCCAATACAAATGAACTTTGACGCCTCCCACCAACTTGAGGGCTTACAAGATACGCCACTGCACCATATCCAATCTCACTTCCGTCACAAAATATGTGCATTTGACCATTCAAGTCCGAGCAAATCGATCCCAACCACCTTGGAATCGCATACCGATTTAAAAGTGGTAGATCATCCAACCAACGATTCCACAATTCTTCCACATGGTTGGGGATCGTCTGATCCCAATCAAAGCCTTGGCGACAAAGTTCTTGAAGCATTTGTTTTGCTGGCAACATGACAGGTCCGACAATCCCAAGGGGATCGTAAATAGAATGAATGGTGGATAAAATTCCTCGCCTCGTTTTAGGATGCACCTTTACTTGTATCTTGAATCCCAACACATCATCTTGAACATTCCAAATTACTCCTAGCGCACGATCCGTAGGAAGCTCACCTCGCTCTAAATCCAAATCCTGAACTTCTCGGTTGAGACTCTCCAAGGGTAATTTCTCCATAACCGATCGGTCGTTGGAAATGATTTGAGTCAAATTGAACCGACCGTGTGAACAAATTTTGCGCACCATATGAACCAAATCTTGTGCCCCCTCACTAGTGTCAACGGATGTGAGCAAATCGTCCACGTAAAAGTCGCGCTTGACCACGTCAATGGCTTTGGAGTCAACACTCCTTTCAGAATCGCAGGCAGCCCTTCGAAGAGCATAATTAGCACAACTGGGTGATGAAATGGCCCCGAAAACATGAACTTTGAGTCGAAACTCAATTGGTTCTTGATCAAAGTCTCCATCTGGGTACCAAAAATACCGCAATAAATCCTTATCCTCAATGGGCACACGGACCTGGTAAAACATTTTTTCGATATCACCCATGATTGCCACTTTTCCTTGACGAAACCGGAGCAAGACACCAAGAAGATTGTTGCTCAAATCAGGACCTGGTAAGAGCATATCGTTCAAGGAAACACCACCATACTTCAAAGAACAATCAAAAACCACACGAATTGTTCCCTTTTGTTTATGATACACTCCATGATGCACAATATACCATCTTCTGCGATTGTGCAAATCCTGTGGCGGGACTCTCTCGGCAAATTTCTTCTCAATCATCATGGACATAAAGCCAGTGTAATCCGCTCGAAACTGATGATCACTCTTCAATCTTCTAGTAATTCCTCTTATTCGAGAGAGAGCTTGAGATCGGTTATCGGGCACGATCGCAAACTCACTTCTCAAGGGTAGTCCAATACAGTAATGACCATCTTCACCTCTACGGATCCAATCATTCACCTTCTTTGACCATCGTTGATCTTCTACGGAGGGTCCAAATCCATCCTCTCCATTGTCCAAGAAATCTTGATTGTACATCTTCTTCAAATCCCTCTCAATGCTCTTGACTTCGACTTCAGTCCGATTCACTTTGGTAAATCCACGGTATGTCTCCTTGACAATGGGGCCGTTCAAAGCCCATCCAAATTTGTGACGAGTGGCGTATGGTCTTCCTTCATCACCACCCACAACTTCCAAAGGTTTTAAAGCTTGTGGAGCATTTGCCCCTAACATGAGCCCAACCGTGGCTTCCACAAATTCGAAAGGAACGTCAGCAAGATAATCAAATTGTTCGCAGTCCTCCCGAGTCAGGACGTCGTCCTTTGAGATGGGAAGTTCATCCTTTGTAAACACAACCGGCAACCCCATGGTCTCATTTCTGCTCAAATCCATGATCTCTAATCCACTTATTGCTTGGGTGTTCACCGATTTACCCTTACATTCCATCGTGGTCAAGCTTATCGTCCTTTTAGGGCCAGAAATGCCCAATTCATCCACAATTGCACTCGTAACAAAGCAATCGATAGAGAAATTATCCAATCCTGCGTAAGTTATGACCTCCTTTTTGCTTCCCTGAACACGAACTATAACCGGAATAATGGCGAGGGCAACCGATTTGGTCTGTCCAGTAGCTGCCTTAAAGTTGTCTTGGGTATTTTCCAAGCAACACAAGGAGGTTGACTCCACAAGATTCAACTCGTTCCTTTGATTGTTTTCTTGATTCTCCCTGTCTGTTTCTCCATAGGGTCGATCATCGTTATGAAGGCAGGTTGGATGCTTCCTATTGCACTTCTGACAAGTAAATCTTTGAATACATTGCCATGATTGATGACCCGGTTTGAGACATCCATAGCATAATCTTCGATCTTGGAGAAATCCCAACTTGTCTTCCAAAGGCCGTTTAGCGAAAAAGAAGCACCCCTCCAAGGCATGATTCGACTTTTTACAGGCCAAACAAGCCCTGTCGTCTTGACCAACGGTATTAGATGCACCAGTTGCGAAAGAAACGGTAATTTTCGCATGGTCCGTGCACAATTTGGTTCCTTTATGCGAACACTTGTCCGTCAAATCGCCAAAAATGGGCAGGGATATTAACTTGGATTGTTGAGCTACAAACGAAGTCAGATCTTCGAAAGAAACTGAGCTTCCTCCTTCTAATCTGGCGAAAGCGTGGTTCCTCCAAGCAACTCGAATTTGATAAGGCAGCTTCATAATAATTTCTTGCATCTGGGTGGGTCCATTCAATTGAACCAATCCGTTAGCCTCCTTCATGAAATTCCGACAAGACAAGAGAAAAATACTGAGCTCCTCTAGCCCTTGTCTGTTTTCGATTGTGATTGATGGCCAATTTCTGAGTCGCTCCAAATATCCATTGCAGACCAAGAACTCATTTCCGAATTTTTGATGAAGCAAACGGCGAGCCTCGCGATATCCTTCTTCCGGATTGAGGTTGAAGCAACTTCTGACGAGATCCTTCGCGTTTCCATTTGTATACTTCTCCAGGTAATGTAGCTTTTCAGCATTAGAGCTCGTTCTAGTAGCAATTAGCTGATCAAACGATTGAATAAACGATTTGTAAGAAATGGGGTCTGAGCCATCATAAATTCGCGGTTCAGATCTCGGCAAGTGTGATCTTTCGGCTATTTCTGCCAGCAAAGTAATTTGACGGCTCATACTGCTATGATCTTCATTGACCTTTGAAGGGATATCCAACTGGCTTCGATAGGAGGGTGTAAGGGTGCATTCGGGACCCTTCCCCTTCACGACTTTGGAGGTGTTCTTGACTCCTTCAATAACATCCAACTCTTCCGAAAATTTTGAGTTCTTCTCAAGTTGAGCTGAAGATCGTATTTCTTCTTCGATAAGCCGGAACCCTTCTTCCTCTTCATCAGCGGCACGCTGTGCCCGACGTTCTCTGTCCTCCCGCTCATATTGAGCTTTCCGCTTGTCCGCTCTCAGCTTCCGGAGTTGGGTCTGCAAATGTTTCTCCGCTACGGCTTCCGCTTTCTTCCGGGCAAGTTCCACTCTCGCTGCTGAGGAGGCGTTTGAGACCCCCGAAGTTCTTGAGCGACCAGAGCTAGCAACTGAAACACTGTCGCTTGGCTTCACCCATGAATCTTGCGTTCTTCTAATCCAGCCTTGAATATTTTCCTTCGACCTTTCAATCTTCGCGCTCTTTTCTTCCCACCAATTGGAAAGCGCGATTCGATCACTATCCAGCGTTCCGGATCTTAACTCTTCTTCCTCCACTGCGATCTTTAAAGTTGACACCTTTTGCTCCAACTCTCGGAATAGTTCTTCTACAACCCCAAGATTGGCCTCAAACTTCATAAAACCTTCAATTTCGTTGATTTTTCTTATTACAGCGGCTAAAAGGCTGGTTGGCTTCTTAACGCGGGCGACGTCCAATGCAGTCGATGATCCCAGTTGGTCTCGAACTGCCGTCGTCCGAGTTTGGTCTTCGCGTTCCATAGTCTTTTGGTCATAAAATTCCTTGATCCAACGCCTTTGTTTGAAACTGTAAATCGCCCAACGTTCGACACGCGTTTTTCCAATGCCTTGCTAATTCCAATGATATATCAGCTTCAGCAAAACGGTTTCCTATTAATAAAATCACACTTGTACATAGAGTTTGAACATATAAAACTTCACATGAACTTACAAACAGAATGGGAATAAACGTTAAGTTTGGCGATTTAAGATGTTTCGATGTGTACGTATATACACTTCACCTCTGACTTGTTCTTCCACGAAGTGTTCTCTCGTCGAAAGTAGAAGCAGGAACGCAAGTCGGGGTGCTAATTAGCAAGTTACCCCTTTACAACTATTGTGATCCAATGAGAAGCAGAATCTCGCAATAAAAAGACTTTAAAAAAAAGAAAAAAATATCTTAATGATGAAACTTGCAATCTACTTTCGGAATGTAAATGATTATCTTGATTTTTAATGATTCCAGCATATTAACAATAGTTTGAGTATCAACTTTGATCTCTCTGTTTGGAGCAATGGCTGTCTTCTGTTGAAAAGTATTAGGAAAGAAGAGCTTCAAGTTTATGCCATTTGAATACTTCATTAGATTGCAGTTTTGTCATAGAACTTCAATGTTCATCCACCGCCATTTTTGAATGGTGTTGACGATTTTGACGTGATCTTTTACATTGTTCCCCACTGCCATTTCAGTTTTCGGTTTGCTTTTTACAACACTACACGTCTCAAGTATCAAGTTTCAGAATCCTCAACCATGTGTCAAAGTGAAAGGAAGGGGAGGCAAAGCGAGGGAAAATCCTCAAGCATTTCGGACGGCGATATCTCGTTGAGTTTGACAGTGGAGGCGAATCTTTCTTGGCGTAACAGACGATACCTCCCATTAGATTGTTGTGACGCTTTTCAATTGCTGTCAGTTGTCCCATTTCAATCCGACGTGAAAGCGCCCCGTCAATCCCGTACCTTAAAATCGAGTAAAAAAGCCGATAGTTTTTAGCCTCAAATTCTAAATTGCTTGAGCATGAACGCAATCAAAAATTTCGAAAAGGGAGAGCTGGTGTTTTTATGACTTTAGGTTGCGGGACAACCAACATGTTTCTTCCGGCTAATGCTCATTTATCTTCGACATTTTCCCTTGTTCCATTGGTCTCCGATTACTTACCCTTCTTGTCCCTCCTGCGAGCCAGACCATACTCATAATCGTTAACAAATTTCTTAAGTATACAGTGCATTCACTTATTGGAACATGACTTCACACCGCCCAATAGGACATGTCAAGTGAAGGAAATTCAGGAAATAATAAAATTCGACACCCTCATCTTATGCCAAGGTTGTTATATATACGGTAGACCTGCACACAGTTTGCCGAGAACGAAAGTTGCCTGAGGTATTCAGCAAGTAAATTTACTGGATTTCGTATTTGTGGGTATGCTAGAACATCATTTCCAGTTTTGGAAATGATTGAGCATGATATCGGTTGTAGTTCATTTAAGAGGTAATTTTGAAAAGTTAAATACGAGTCTTCCTCATGGCTGTATCATATCTCAAAATGATGGTGATGCCACAATAGAGTTCATGACTCTTCTCTCGTTACATTTGCATCCAGCCATTTTCAAGGTTATTGTTTTCCACACATGGATTGANAAACTTTAACCTCCACTTTCGAACGTTTGGCCTTATCTAAAGTCTCAAACGAGACAAGTCCGTCGCATTTTCTCCCGATAAAAAACTTTTCGTCAAAGAGTAACGAAATCGATAATGGTAATGGTTTCTTTCACTTCCCGTGTAAACACCGCTACTTTTTTTTGTTTATGGACGGGACACAAAAGATGTACGGACGGCCAAACAAACCTATGGCAGCCATGGCAGAGAAAATCTTGATCAAAGGTCTAAGCAAAGTACTGGGGATATCCACCAAAACATCTTTGCCTCGACGGAGCTGCAAATGAGGTGGGCATGCATCTTCGAATTGTTGACCAACTGAGCTAGGGCAAGATACTCAGATTTGGCAAGGATTGGAATGACGGATGTAAAAGTGCTCGAGGATTAATGATTGTCTTATATTTCTCAATGAGAAAAAAAGATTTTCAGATCCGGAAAGGACATTCGGTGTATGTGTTGGCAACAAACGATAACGTCTGCCCAATGAAACTATTTACTTATCGAAAACTATAAACCCACGAGACACAACACGACGGACCCCTTCTTCCGGCATTTGGGAAAAAGCCGAACGCTTGCTGTTCGAATGGGGATGCGGCGTCTTGCTCACCGATCGGAACAAGTCAAAAGCCAATTTTCACTCAATTAACATAGATCCATCTCATTTCGGATCGCACCCTGGGAGAAAGGGCGAAGCAATGAAATCTGCCCAAGAAGGGTACATAGAATCTAAAACGTTTTTGTATGGAGGTTGGAACAAGGAGAATAGCATGCCGGTTCATTATAATGACAACAACAAAAACAGCATAGCACCTCCAAAGTCCAAGTGGCATCATCCCTTCGATTAGAAAATAAAAAAGACGAAGTCGCAATACAATTGAACCAAGCATTGATGAAATTTAAACAGGCTCCTTTTCCCTAGACAAGACAGAGGTCTTCATCTGCATTCAATCTCGCTTTTTAAGCTTATCGATGCCGCCGAAATGAGAGTTTTTCACAAATATGTTCGAAAGAGAAAGAAATCCACTTAACCGCACAACCAAAACCATAAATGGAGGCTTTCTTTCTCTTTTTAGTAATAAAGTCGTCCTAATCGTTATATCATTCTTACTTTTCAAGCTCTTGGATGTCAACGCAATATGAAGTTCGCTTAGTTATACTTAAAATTGCTTGAACAGTTTTACATGTTAAGTAAATGAAATTTAAGGAAAAATATAGCGCGCCATCCTGATGTTGGGAGCATTACGGCCATTTCGCGCTGCGCTCCAATTGAATTTTCAACTATCAAGCGAGTTGTACTACAAAGTTAAAAAATAAAATATTTTTGATGCAGTTCTATCACTCTACTAATATCTTGACTCAATATCAAAATCTTGTTTGCTTTAAAAAAGTCGGCATATTGTGCAAATCACATATTAAGTATTTGTCCGGTACAAGATGGCTGCAGAGTTTCTCTAAATTCACAACCACAAAATGCCCAAATTCAGTGTCTGACAACGTTTTTCCTCGAATTTCCTTTACTTCACATGGCTAACGTGACTAATAACCTCTAACAAGCTTAAAAGATAATGACTTTCCGAGATATTGTGACGTTTCATAATCTTTGAAGAAGAACAAAAAAAACAAGTATAATTTAAAATGAACATAGCATCATCCTTGCTTATTTGTATAATGGACTTTCCAAAAAAAAATGATGTGATTTAGATGACGAGACAGATTGAGGCGTTAGATTGCAGCATCCTCTCCTTTTGGGCCTGGGTCACCAGGAGGACCCGGGGGACCCGTGGGACCTTTGTCTCCCATTTCACCTGGGTCGCCTATTTCTCCATAAGGACCCACTGCACCATCAGTCCCATCAACGCCATCCTTTCCATCTTTCCCGGGAGGACCTTGTGGCCCCTGAAATCCAGTTGGTCCTGACGATCCATCCTCACCGGCCTCTCCAGAATCTCCATCTTCGCCAGAATCTCCATATTCGGCAGAATCCCCATCGTCACCTGAATCCCCAGGATCCCCAGGAGCTCCAATGGGGCCAAGTGGTCCAATGGGTCAAGGACCCACTGCACCATCAGTCCCATCAACGCCATCCTTTCCATCTTTCCCGGGAGGACCTTGTGGCCCCTGAAATCCAGTTGGTCCTGGCGATCCATCCTCACCGGCCTCTCCAGAATCTCCATCTTCGCCAGAATCTCCATATTCGGCAGAATCCCCATCGTCACCTGAATCCCCAGGATCCCCAGGAGCTCCAATGGGGCCAAGTGGTCCAATGGGTCCTGGAGCTCCTGTTGGCCCTGGCATCCCGACAGGTCCAGCATTTCCTTGTTTACCATCTGGGGCGTCTGTTCCGTCCTTTCCGTCTGTTCCACGTGTGCCAGGGGGACCTGGCACTCCTTTGGCTCCTGGCTCTGCATCAGTCCCGGGGTCGCCTGGATCCCCAGTCTCGCCAATTTCACCAGGGGGACCATAGGGACCACGAGGACCTGGAGGACCTGTCATTCCCATTTCTCCAGCCTCACCATCAGTGCCTAGTATTCCAGGAGGTCCGAAGTTTCCTTGGGGGCCAAATGGTCCTTTTCGTCCCATAAGCCCAGGGCTTCCAAGCGTTCCGGGATCGCCACTTGGGCCAGGATCACCTGGCGGCCCTGGAGGACCAATCGGACCCTTTGGTCCCTTGGCGCCGTCATCTGCGTTTACTCCATCTTCGCCAGGGGTTCCATCACCGCCTGGGGAACCTTGATCACCGGTTTCTCCAGGTGGGCCCAGTGGGCCTGTGAGTCCCGGTCTGCCAGGGATTCCAGGCAATCCGTCTGCTCCTGCCAAACCATCCACGCCATTCACTCCTGGGATTCCAGGGTCACCTATTGGTCCCTGTTCTCCTTGGTCTCCCATTGCACCTGGCAGCCCTGGGGGTGATTGTGGGCAAAAGCAAAAGCCTGGGCCAAACATATTGTTTCCAATATGACGTGCGGTTCGATTTGCGCGTTTGATTCGCTCAAAGTTCCTCTCTGACAAAATGGACACCAAAGTATTCCGGATGTGCTCCTATGTAAAAGGGAAATGATCAAGTCATGACAACGTAAAGGTGAGGCTGGGAGGACAGGGGAAATCATCATGTGTTTTTTCAAGTACCATTGCCAGTTGTTCGCTGGATTCATCTTCTATGCAATTGCCTGAGAAGGCATCTCCAAATAACTCCAGGCTCGCTTTGTTGCCCAATGTGAGCACATAATCGCTCTTTGTCGGCGAGTGCACATCTATCCCCAGGCTGAGATTGATCAAAACACCCATCAATAGAATGACAGCTCGCTTGAGGTGCGTCATTTTATTCCATAGAAAAAGAAATCAACAGATATCAGACATATCTTTAGAAGACCTTGTGTTTCTTCATTCAAGACAGATCACTGACTGACTAACAATTGGTAAAATGAACCACATACCCAGGAATTGGGTTTCGGTTGTTCGGAAGGACATTGTTGATGACAAATGGGGGCAAAAACCTGGTCTTACCTGGCCGCGGGACCGGTTTATTCATTTGGACTAGTACACACACACACACACAAGTAACTGCAATGGCCTATAACTTTCACGCAGTGGAAAAAGTACCACTGGTTCTTTGATCAGTTCAGAAAAGTAGGCTCTTGGTTAGTAATACAATACAACCATCTTGTAGCTTTGCATACAATGAGTTAGTTACTTCTATACATCATTTGATACGTCTCATGCTTTATGTACTCGGTTTTTCGCTGAACCAAGTCTATGCACAATTAACTCACCAAATACACGTTGAACCCTTCCTTAGGACTTCAAGCAATTCACTCGAGCAGTAGTGTTTGACTCCAAAAAATATTTCATGAAGCTCGTGAGGCAACTGAAGACGGACACAGACATCAAGGGCACTAGACGAAGAGGACCAAGGAGCACACCTTCAAAGGTGACCTCTTGGTCAATGCGTACGAACAACAATATTAAAAACATTGGGATAGAGATTGGTCCATATTATTGTACAGCTCAACATGTCTTCCACGTCGATCTAGGCCTCTCCACGAAGTCTACACGCCAAGACGCAAGTCCTCGATGACACGAAATGCATAATGCCTTGATAAAATCCGTGGGGGTAAGCGAGTGATGTCGACTTCAGCGGCATAAAGAAGGTTGTTGACATATTTTTTTTATTTGATTCCATAAATGAAATTTGATGAAAAAGAGTCAAAGATTTATCCTCCCAGCTCATATTTCAAAAATATTCGTTCATTCTCAAGTTATAGGCCTAGTCTCATCTATACTTGATTATCCCTCGTACTTCAACAAGTTGCTCTCAAAACGGACGTCAAGCCTCTACGTTCCCTAGAATTGACCCTAAATCCTGGGTTGGCACAAAAGCTCATGGATATATGTTTTTGACAATGTACAGTTTCGTAGCTTCTCTGAACACTGTACAGTCCCAACTTTTCTAGTCTCTCTCATCACGAGAGCTCTCTCATTCCTGCGATATTCCTAGTGAAATCTCTTTGGACCTGCTCGACCTTTTGCAAACCTGCTGAACTAATTGGAGCCCAAATGGGTGAAGCATATTCAAGATGTGGCTGGACAATCGACTCGTACAGAGTGGGCATCGTGTTAATATCTCTGGACTTAAACGTGTGATAAATCTAAATATACATTTGAAAGGCTTTTCCCACCTTCAAGCAGATATGCTCATTGAACTTTCCATTATTTTGGAGGACCTCACCTAAATTTCTCATTGATGAGACGTGCTCAATATCTTTACCTCCATAATGTCGTTGACGGACCACAGGTCCGAAACTTCATTCCATTGAAAGTTTTCCTTTCGAATCAAATCCTCGTCCATTTGAGGAACACATTCGTGCTTCCACCGGGTTTATTAGACCACATAGTTACGATGGCCCCTTATTTCGAATCAACGCATGGGCGAAATTTTTCATGCAGACTGTAAGTGGATAAAGTTTCGGATGCGATTTTTTCTATTTGTATCGTATTTTAGTGCCTGTTTGTGTTGGCCTTAAAGTCAAGCAAGTTTGAGGATGAGAGAGAGCGAGTTCGTCTCGAATTTTACTTGTTCATCGGTACAAACTTCTGCTTTGAGCACTTTCGTTGACCGCTACTATCTTTTGGTTGAGATGTGTGAGTTGGAAAAAAAACGGGTTCGAGCGATTGCTTTCCCTTAGAAACCGGTCTCCCTCGGCCATTCCACCCATGATTGAGAAGAAATGGGATTGGACGAGCACTGATCACGATTTCCTTCGGGAGCGAGCTCCTATTTTGCCGTTCTGGGGTACTCTGTGGAATTCAGGAAAGGACGCCACCATGTCTTCAATTCTAAAACAGGACGAGAAATTCATCAGACTTAATTGGGCCTGTCGGTCTCGAGGGCAGGGCCTCGGCCACCTGTGACTTTGGTGTAGACGGCGGGCCCAGCTCCACAATCCTTCAAACCATATGAAACCAATCCAACTACCTCATAGTTGGAGGACTTCTTGAGGATTAAAGGTCCACCCGAGTCACCCTGGTGGGAGAAGGAAAATGAGATTCTAGCTTTAGTTGATTGTTCAACGCCCACCATCAGCCATCAATACAAACAGAAGAAAGGCACCATCTTACTTGACAACTATCTTGCCCTCCAGTTTTGTAACCAGCGCAAAACATCCTGGGCGTCAGCTCGAGCCCTCTGTAGTAGGACAGGCAATCTTCCCGCGAGAGCACAGGTAGTTTCGCCTGAAAGCAAAAGGAAAGAAAACCGGTCAGTCATTTTCAATTTCAACATTTTCTTTTAGGACAACCAATTGCCATCTCATCAATGCAAAGAAAGCAAATGGTCATTAACAGAAGCTATATTTCACGGCTGGATGTTCATGTGTGGCTCAAAAGTGGGTTTCTACTAACTCAAGTAAGTAAGTAATGTTTTGAGCCAAAATAGCACGTTGACAAGTTGTTATCATAAATGGAACTTTTCTACTAAATCAACAACTTTTACTCTCCTTGCATGAAGTTTAATCAAGCTTTTCATCTCAAAAACTGACATGGCGAACGCCTTAAACTTGTGTCTGCCATTTTGTGTCCTGTTGCTAGCAGAGAAGCTTAGGTAGGCCTTCAGGAATCATACTGTCTTTCTCCAAGCTTCATTTTTAAAAACTTCGCGTAGGAAAGTAACTGCTATTGATTAAACTGCTATCCAATGATTGGAAGGCAATCCTTGTTATCAAACTATCCGTCATTTATGTGACATGGACCTAAAATTTGTGCCAGCTTTAATATTATTCATCATCATTATTATCAGAGTACAATTCATTCAGAAATGGAGAAATCAATCCTGGGAAACTCAGCAAAAAAGTTGTCAGATATTGGATCTGACTATAATTTCATGGAAGTTGTAATGATTTAATGCCACGTACATGCAGTAGATTGAAGTGCATCAAGTTCAATCAGCGTTCATACTTACCTTTTGCAAAACGTCAGCACCATTTTGAGCATTTTCTGCCTCTCGGCCCCATCCTGCCAAAACTACCTAAATTCGATCGACGGAATAACATGGATGTGATTGTATTCTATAATACTATTACAAAGGTAGGACATTGGGGGATACCGATGTGCAAGATCTTACTTCTTCGCCAGGATCAGGATGTGCGGATGGAAAGCAGATCGGTCGAATATGGGGAAATTCTTCAAAATTCACCGCTTGGCTCAACCTAAGAAGAGCTATGTCAAAATCCACGTTCACCTCGTTGTATTCGGGATGATTCAAGATTCTGCAAAGGATAAAGATGGTTAGCAGTTTTTTTACCAGCCCAATTGGTACCTAAACATGTACAGGGTAGTCTTAAAGTAGTGTCCCTTAAAGTCAATCCATATGTTACAATTTAATTGATGCTTAAAGTTATATCAGGTGATGCCTTGAATGCCGAATGTGCGAGAATTGCTCCCTCAAAGTGAGTGTGGTTTTACGTAGTTTTGGCTCATAATTCTAGTGTGTGGGGTGACAGACACAAACAATTGGCTCCCCCACCCTTTGATATAAAAATAGATAACAAATTACATTTACCATTTTTTGATGTTTGCTATATTGTTGCACATGACTTTGTTCTAAATGAGGTGATTATCACGCTTTTTGCACAACATGACTTTTCAAGATTATGCATACTAAGCTTTTGAAGACAAATTGCTTCAAAACTTCAATTTTCAGTACATGGCCAAAGTATTCAGTAAACAAAAGATTCAATTCCGTTCCTTTAGTTTGCTTACTTTTGAGCACAACACAGTTGATACACACCTTGAGCACAAGCAGTTTTTGTTCAAAGTACATCTACTATAGTAGTACTATAGGTAGTATTAAGGGTTATTGGCTCTTTTAAGAAGAGTAAATTGAACTGGAAGTATCTTCTCTTTTTGCTTTTTTTGCACAAGTATTTTCTTTTTTGTCCTTTCTTGCATTTTAGATTGCCTTTTTGCCAATATAATTTGCATTATTTGGACAGCCATGTTAATCATTTATCTCCTGACCATTTGTCCCATACCCCGGGAAACCTTATAAAGATGTGTCTGCCATTTAATTAAAGATGTACGTTACCCAAACGAAACTGCGTCCCAACCTTTAATACAGGTTTGGTCTCTTTTTTGTAAAGGAAATTTCGGAGGTACACTATTTCAGATGGATTGTTGGATAAATAGAACATATAAGGAGGTGGTTGAAAATATATGAAAGATATGCAGCCTATTTTGTACTTTCATGTAAAGAAAAAATCTGGAAAGAACAAGAATATTAAATCTCATGATTTTTCCCCTTGAATTTACGGAAATTATTCTGAATTGCAATAGTTTGGGTACTTTTTTGCTTGAATGGTTGAAAATGCTTAATGAATTGAAGAATTTGTCAAAGATGGCAGAAATATGGCAAAAACTGCAAATGAAATAGTTTTGCAGGAAAATCTTTGATATGTCTGTTTTTTTTTGCAAAATTAGCACAATTTGCAGCATGCAAGTTTTGGCCAGCCCTGATGATGACCTTGTCTGGGACCTCATATTTTATTCATACTTCTAAAGTGAAGGATCTGGAGAATGCCATCATGGGTGATGACTTCTTCAGTCCTGACACAAGTTAGATATCAAATTTTGCCAAGACCCTAAGCCAAGGAAGAAGTGCTTTGTCCTCTGAACTGGAAGTCCCAACACACTTACTCTCAATGGCCTCTTTACTTGATTGCACAAGTATATCAGAAAGCATAATATCTTGTTCCTGCTGGGTCAATTATCCACTAGTCAGTTACCTTCAAAATGCCCTGAATTTCCATCATCTGAGCAAAGTGGGAGGGAAGGACTAACCCAATAAACTCAGTTCAAACAAGCAAAACACCAGACACTTGGGAGAGCAATATGCAATTCTTGATATTTTATTTGTTTGTTTGTTTGTTTGCTTGTTTGTTATGAAATCAGATGGCAGCTCTCTTGCTCAGCCTCCAATCTGATTGATGGGTGTTCCAATTGAGGGATATTCCTGCTTTGTCATTACTGCCAACATTAATTATGACCTCACTCTTGGGAGTGACTGCAGATTCACCCATTTAAGCTATTAAAGCAGCATCTAATGCTGTAATTGGAATACTGCATTAGAAGCTTGGACTTGGCAAGCCTGGCATTGAACCAGGATTGGAAAGCAGATTTTCTACCAATACGGTACCTCAGCAACCCTGCAATTCTTGATTAAAATTGATTCACTGGCTTTGTTCAGGATGATGGGCTTGTACAAAGGTTGGAAAATGCCCCCAGGATCTCTGAAGTCCCAGTGAGCTAATTTCTCTTCATCTGTCAAGAAATGTACTCATGTTCATAAAGAACAGCAATGGAGGCAGTTCAGGGCTTCTTAGAAGCACACTATCCCTTTAGTACCCCTACTTGGAAACTAAGTTGGGACAGATTTTTAAAGAAGATGAAGAACTAAACCTCCTCAAGACACCCAATTTCTCCCTACCAACTTTCATTTCTGCAGACCTAAAATCCCCACCACTCCCAAGATCTTTATAACATCCCTCTTCATCCTTCTTTGTTTCTCAACAGACTGATTGGAGTCAGCCCTAATCTTCATCCTTAAGAAGGAACCAAAGAACATTCCGAACAATCATTGGACCATTACCCATGAGTACCCCATCTAAAATATTATCCCCACTCTACCAGTTTTGTGCTTCACTGGATTGGCGGAGGATAAGGATCTCTGCCCCAAGTTCCAATTCGGATTTCAGAGACGTTTCTCATCTGTTACCAATTATTTTCAATCAATATGTATCCAACCAACACAAAGCTTGTATCAAATTTCTGCGACACATAAAGTTGACACAAAGATTTTGATTAGTTATTGGCGTAAAGTTTTATGAAAATGGAGAAATTTGCAAAACTCCATCAGTCATGCTACTGAAATACCTTTCTTCAAGCAATTTTCTCAACAACACAATTTTGCCCATGCTCTTCAGATATTTGTTTTCTTTAACATGGGACACTATGTTTATCGAGACAACCCTGTACTCCATATTTACTCTTGGACGGAGCGAACCAATCGGACGCTTTCTGTGGTGGAGACGATGCTGTGCTCTCCTAAAGCAACTTGGATTGAGGATGAGGTCTGGCTGGAACAGAAACCATAATTCTTTGAATGCATTAACCAAAGAATATGTTTTTACATGACGATCTCCACTAAGAATGAGGGGTTCAAAGGAAAATCATTTATAAATCAATGATTACATTGTCGTGATCTCATGTAGAGATCAATGAGATGACTAAATGTTTATTGACTTTCGGGTGTCAAAGATAAGATTAGACGCACAAATATTTTCTTAAAAAATCCTTGAAACTGATCAAGGTTGCGTGAGTTTTGTATCTTTTTTTGTCATTGTCCGCTCTTTTCATTTATGTAAACAAAAATACAAAAAACTCAAGGCTAAAATTCATGAAAGCAAAAAGAAAATCCATTGCAACTTTGCTGTGTGGGGGATACACTTCTACAGAAGTAAGTTTAAACCTAGAAGTAGCCCACCACACTATTTGCAACGTAAAAAACTATCTTGATCGGCAAGCTGACCTCATCCCCCTCCTTTGAAAGCAAGAACTCCAAGTGTTAGAACTCCAAGAGTGGTAGCTGGAATAAAAGATGCATCAAGTCAGCTCCAAACAAACCAATGAGTCGCATTGGATTGGACCTCCAATCTGGTTTCCAGAGGGATTCAGACTAAATGCAAATGCCTCCATCGAGGTTCTCAAGTCTACTGTGATACCCTGGATGAGAAAAGTAGCATGAAACCGGCCCTTTGTCTTTCAACAAAACTCCGCTCCTTCACATTCAGCCAAAAAGTCCATCTCCTATTTGGAGAATGAGGCAATCATTTGGAGGCCTAAGCTATGGCCCCCAAATTATCCAGATCTTAAAAATACTCTGGACTATGCTGTGTAGTCCTATGTTGAGAAAGAAGCTTGCAAAGAAGCCGGCCCCCTTCAACTAAAGTTCTCGGCCGCCGAATTGAAGCACCATGTAAAACATCCCTCCAGCCAAAATCCGCACTTTTTGTCGCCATTTTCGGACCATATTGTCTAAAGTCATTGCAACAAAAGGATCATATCTCGAAAACTAAGGTTTGAATAAAAAAACGTTAGAAAAGAACGTAAATTGTACGTAGGCTGATCTTTTGCATGTTAGAATTTGAGTTCTCAATCTATGATGTTTTTGAGTGAAAGCAATAAATCTTATCCTTGACATCCGTTACAACGGTTTTTATATATGTAACTAGAAATACATGATAAGCATGAGCATGTTATTTATTACGATATGATAATTTGATGACCGATTCAAAATCAATCACAAATAGAATCCTTTTTTCATCTATGCCTACACTTTTCCGTTCCTATGACCTTGTTCTCCATGTTTCTTTTCCCACGTCATATGCATTTTACAACTGTACGTCTTAACACAAAGACCTCCTTCTATACCCCTTCTCACCTACCAGATACAACTTTATCTTTATTCCGTCTTGCAATTATTCCGGCATCATACTCTGGGTAAGAGGGAAAATTTATTCAGACCAGTACATGAATTTCGAACCAATCTTCTCAAATTTCTCATGTACTGTAAACTTGATGATTGCCTGAACATAAAAAAACTCTAACTTGCACCTACGATGGATATCATAAAAGATGATTCAATTAAAAGAAACCAAGATCTCTTATCAAACGGAAATGAGATGTCAAGATTAAAAGCAACCAAGATTTCACCAAACTTAACTCCGCTAAAGTATTGGGCAAAAAAAGCCACTTACCCTTGAAAAAAGATAAATTTTCAAAGGTACTAAGCCCCCTCGATTGTGAAACATTTATCGTCAAGCATACTATACGTACGCCAATCAAGCCAAATTTACCTTATTAACTAAAAAACATTTATTTTTCAATGGAGGAGAAATCTGTCTTGTAAGTGTGGCCTGACAAAAGTTGCTAGGGTCAGAGCCAGCTTAATTTCTTAGTTTCTCTAAACAGTTTCTGAAGAATTGTTGAAAAAGTAGCGAGAAGACAAAATGAAACCAGCTTAAGAAGCATTGATTTAACACAAAAGAAAAATGGAAACATGAATTCAAGGGGAAAAATTCTTACGAAATCGAATTTCTGTTCGGCATACCAGCAACATTTTTTTGGTCGGAGTTTACTTATGACCCTCTATCCTTAGCAGGAGACCGATATGTTTGGTTTACGTTACCCGAATGTGCAATGAGCAGCGGTCATAACCCAAAGTTCGCTCATCAGAACCCCGCCACAAAACGGATGATACCTCGTCCGCTGCGTTTGCCGCTTCTCAATGCTTGCTTGCCACGGGAACTCGTTTAGGAGGGCGTCCGTTCCGCCCACTACCCGCAACTCAATATCTGGGTTGGTGGTCTGCCGCGCCCATCGAATGGCTTGCTCTTGAGACTTGGATCCATCACTCATGGGACCACAAACTGAAGAATGAAAAAGTCATCAGGTGATTTGTGGGATTGTCTGAATAGGTCGGACCAAAAACTAATGGCAATTTAAGTATTTTCATAAATGACCGATTCTTATCTTATTAGGTCAGTGATTTCGCATCTGGCCTCAACATATCTAGACATCCTATACTACTGATGGAATGAAAAGGTCAGGTTTGAGGAACTCTATATCATGGATGAATGGGCCATGGAGAAGAGTGGGGCAATACAATCTTACGTATTGGGTTTGGACATGGATCCTGCTCGCAAGGACGTGTTTGATTAGAGTCCCCCTCGCAAAAGCTTGAGGTTTCTGCATTTATATTCTTGCAATTTCTTTGGGCCACAGTCACGCCTTTGCCACAGGAAACGCTACATTCTCCCCATTCCGACCAAGACGACCAAGTTCCTAAGAAGAAAAAATCGGATCCTGATTAAATATCAATTCCACTTTCCTCTAAGCGATGGACGGAACCAAATTGGTCCAACCCATAGAAAATCAAAGAATATGTAGTGTTGCATGGTCCAACGAAACAGACAGATGTTCAAGTAAGCCTGATCCGATTGGTTATTAAGTATTTTTATCTCACTTTTCAAAATGTCACATAATTGTTTAATAAATATTTTGCCTTGAGGCCAGCTGCTTTTGTTCAAAGCATATTCAGTATTAAATGTGTATTTAGTAATTTAGCATGCCTTTTTTGCTTGGCAGCGTTCTTAATTAAGGGGATAGAGTGCTCATAGAAAAAGTTTGTGCAACCTTTTTTGACATGGTTTGACTTTAAACTCACCACATTATTTTGTTGTTTCAAAATTTTACTACTGCCTCTTTCAGACAATATTCAACTAGACATATCGACATTATTTTGCATGTTTTGCCCTTTTTGTTGCATTTCAAAACTTTTGACTTGGTTTTTCACGGGCTTGTTTTAACCACTATAGGGAATAAATCTTCGTACTATTGAAATGAAAGGTTACATTTCGTGTAGATTTTACATCTGAATATCTATATCATATTTGGTCTACCAACGAGTTTGATTTGGCAGACCGAGCTTGACCTTGAATGTAGGGTTGATCTGGAATGCTGTCGAAAAATTTGTCCAAGTCTGACTTGAAAGATGCAACCGGGTCAACAACATTCACCTATAACTACGAATTTTAGAGGAAAGTACATTGGACCATTAAGGACCCCAAGAAAGAAGAGAGAGGTGGACTTCAATGTTCCATCTAGCCGGGTTTCTCGAGGGCTTGAAGGTGCTCTCAAAACGCACGTTAAGCTTGACTATTTTATTATTTGACCAGATCTGGTTTATATACACATTGACTAGATTGATAGGTGCGAGCATGAGCATGCAATCACACCAGGTAACAACAATAGAACCCAAATCCTGGGTTGGGACAGATTGAAAAATTCAATGCATTTGAAAGCTCAATACTCCAGAATACTCCATTTCTAATTATCGTCAATTAAAGATTTGGTTTCAAGCAGCCATGCTTTTTCCAATTTGTAGCATGTTTTGATATGTTGTGTTTTCTTTCAATTCGAATCTTCGAATGCATCCAGTTTTTTGATACATCGACCTTTTCGATGTGTCGAGTTTTCCGATGTGTCGACTTTTCCTGTGTCGACTTTTCCTGTGTCGAGTTCTCCGTTGTGACGAGTTACTCTGGAACCCTTATTTGAATTGCAACATATTTTTAGGTTTTCAGGATGCAGATTGACTGCCCTAGTCAAAATTGCTATGGATAAAAGCGTTCTATTTGAGAGTTCCCAAATTAGGAGGCATGTAATTCATTAGCTCAAAGGAAATGCCCGTCCAAGGACTCAGTGACACCAACTCAAATTTTTGCCCTCAAACTGATCTTTCATCGGAGTTTTTCTTTACCACCCCAGAACCTGAAGAAGAATGTAAAAACTTGTTTTCAGGGAGTTGTAGTCTTTGTTATATAGGAACTCACATTTTCACTCTATAGCAGAACCCGATGAGAAGGAGGGGATATTGAACTTTAATGAACTGAGGAGTCGATAACCGGTCCCGATTTTATCGGTCAGAAAAATGAAAGTTACGACAAACGCATTCTCGACCATCTTTCATGGAATTGCTCCAATTCTCGTTGCACAGAGTTTATATATGGGGCTTGATGAAAGTTCTTATGGTCAAGACGCAATTCGCGAGTTCACCTTTTCATAATAATGAGTTTGAAGAGACGAGAACGGGCTTCCTCGGGCTTGTATTCAAACTAGAAAACATAAAAATTCAAACTATTCTAAGACTCTAAGGTGTTGATCTAGTCGACTATGTGAAATCCAAACTTAAAAAAACTTCACACAGAGAAAGTGACGACCATTGAATACGCAGTTTACTTTTGTGATAACAGGTTTTCAAGGTAGAATCTTGACTCTTCAAAGCAAACTTGAACTCAAGGTTTGGTCCACCAAAATCTGCTTTCTCTTCACTAACGATTGGTAAAGTATTTTTTACCTAAACGGAAAACGGAAACCCACCAGAGGGGTGTTTTGTTTTTCAATGCGTGGAAAAGCAAAACTCACTAAAGGAAAGATTTCTACCAAGCTGAAAATGCAGCTTGCTTATTCACCAACTTTTGGAATAGTTTTAAAGCAGGTGGCCCAGACAACATGAAAAGGCGACTCACATTTGCAATTTACCTAAGCATGAAATTAAGCAAGACAACCAATAATGGTTCATTTAGACAACCCCATTTTCAGCACATTTAAGTGACAAAGTTTTGATTCACATTTCGGGTGCTGAACCCTGTTCTGTTTACACCACAAAGGCAACTTTGATCAAAGTTTTGGAATCAAATTGTCCTCCACCGAGTGTTAAGTGTTTCCAAATCCTTGGTCAAGAAACGAATGATAATTGTACAATACAATATATAGAATTCATTGAAGACTTGATTCAAAATGAAACCGGAAATATTTTTAATTGTAGTTGGTCGTTTTGCGCTATATTGGTTATTTGACCCATTCAACTGAAGATAAAATAGCACTCTGTCATTCATTGAGCTTCATTCATGTCTGAAATGGAGGTACTGTTCATCACTCATCATCCCCCCATGGAGACTGTACCTGACATGACAAGAGTTCTCTCACGATGTGTTATCTTGAGTTTCTAAGCCAATCATCAAATAATTATGCCAACGTCGCCAAGAATCATTTCACCTACCACATGAAATTGGAGCAGGTCTCAACTCAAATATGTGGCATTGTGGTGGAGAATATCCCATGCAAAAGCCAATCACCACAATATGTGTCAAAACAAGGGTTGTTTAAATGCACCAGAGCCAATGAAACTGCCAATGAAGAGGCTACGCACACACATGTAGCATGCTTTCTTATCTGTAGGTGAATAGCCTCCATGATGGGATGGTCTTTCCGCAACTTGACTTTGGTCACTCAATTATAAAAGAATGTTTGTGGAGTCTTAGCGTACACCCCTTGCAGCCACCCTGGATTTGAACTCACCAGCTTCTGAGGACTCGGCAAGCCCTCCGCCCGCCGCCTCAGCTTTCTTCTTCAAATGCATAGATGGCAGCACGGGGTAGGGGATTGTAATCTTGGTTTCCACCAGCATTCTTCAACAATCTCTCAAACAAAGTCTTGTTGCGGAAAGACCACCCCATCATGGAATAAATATTCCAGCTAATTCCAACCATTCCTGAACAGAGAGCCATAAACTAAAGTGTACTACAGCGCCGGTTCGTTTCATTTGCACTGCTGACAGATAGACTGCCTATGAAAACCGGTTTTTATCGAAGAAAATTCGTGATCGTGTAGTGCGTTTTTATGTTCGCTCCTTTGCAGGCCTTTCGCTAGCCGCTACAGGGAAAAGAGCGGCCCTTTGTGATCTTTGACGAAACTACTTGAGATTTCTAGTTCCACCAACCGTTTGTGACCTTTTGGTTTGTTTTTTCAGGGTCTTTTCTAACCGCTACAGGGAATGCATTCCCCAGTACAATACTGCTAAAATGAAAAGTTATTATTCGTCTATTTATTAACTTTTAATCGTTATTATGATATTTGGTCTACCAACGAATTTGAATTGGCAGACCGAGCTAATTCTTGAATGTAGGGTTGATCTGGAATGCTAGTTAAAAAATTATAAATGTCTGACTTGGAAGAAGCCTCCGGACTTTATTGTTTGAACTAGTGCTGTTAAAAACATCAAATAACAAGAATATTGGCATTCAAAAACATTCACCGATACGAATCTGGCATACCTGAATGGGCGAACACAAAATTCTTTACTAGATACCAAAGCGCCTTTAGGTCGTTACATGATCTGTGCCCGTCCCTGTCCGTGCTTACTGGTGCTTACATCCCTGCATTACTCTTCAGACAAGGGCGGTAACATTAGGTTAAGTCAGGTCGAGTTTGATAACACATTTGAATCAATACTTGAAGCATTTGTTTGATGAATAAATGTAAGCAAGTTAGCCATAAAAGGATGACACAAATGTCATATAGAATAGGCTCCAACTGTGAAAAAATCTGTCACCATCATCATTATAAACAATTTACAAACTATATTTAGTCACCCTTTTGCACCCCCGTTTCCCGATCACGTGCTTTGAACATAGAAGAAGCAACATAAAAGAGCAAAAATCGGGTTTCTTATGGTTTTTAAGTGCAGCTGAATTGATAACCAGTGGACAGTGCAACTCTACCAATCAGAAACTATACCCTAGCAGCCGGTCAGCTGACATTCATTCGCTCTGAAAACTAGTCCGTCTGGCTAGCTCTCATCGCACTCTCTTGGAGTTGCTTTCTCTATGCTTTGAACACTAGAAACGTTCGATTTGTCATCAGGATTGCCAAAGTGAACCCCAAACATGGCCCAATTCATCTCAAAAAGGGGCATGAAAGTAGCCATGTGGACCATCGATTCACTTAGCAAAACCCTCACAAAAATATTTCAGTGAAACAATGAATTTCTTACTGCATCCAAGCATTAGAAACAAAGTTTTGACACTTGCTACGACAAATACATTAGGCGCAAATTTTGGCATCCCTGTGAACAGCCGGAAGCAGGGTTGCGTTATCAGTGATTACCAACCTTCCGGCCCGACTAATTTGCCATTTTTAAGGTCTTAAAGAATATAGATTTTGAAAAAATTGCACCCGATTCATATTCTTGCTGAGTGCAACAACAACGAAGTAAATACATATTACAGAAAAAGTCGCCTTGGGGGTGAACCGAAGAACCATAGAACAATGAAAACGAGGTTTTGGGACTAAAAATCTCATCCAAGTACTCTTCTACTATGGTGCCTCTAGTTAAAACCATCATTTGGCCAATGAACTTGGCCATGTCCTCGTTGAAATGTTTGACGTAGCAACACATAATATCGAGGTAAATTAAAAGGGCCTTTAGCTGTTGATTCACTCAAATAAATTCAAACAAACAATCAAAGAACCTATGAAGTGGAACATCTGTCCTGAATCAGACTCTAAAGTGTTAAATTTTAGATAATATGTAAGCCTGAAAATGGAGCAAACATCCGTCCATTTTTCCCCTATTTTTTGCTGACCGTTTCTGGGAATGGGATCCGCACCAATTCAAGATAGAGAAGGGCATTTAATTTAAAGGATTTTGTATTCATATGATATCTAATTCACCAACAAATTAGAATTGGTAGATTCAGGCGGCCCTTCGATATAGGTTTGATCAGGAATTTTGATCAAAAATTTGTCCAAGTCTGGCTTGAAAGATGCTATCGGATCAACGAATATTAAAGGGGATCGTTAATTGAACAATTAAGGAGCCCGAGAAAGAAGAGAGGTGGACTTCATTGTTCTTACTAGTCTGGATTCTCGAGGACTTGAAGGTGCTTCCAAAACGCGCATTAAGCTTCTACGGTCACTAGAATTGACCCTAAGTCCTGGTTCGGGACAAAGCACATGAATGCTTTTGAAGACGTACAGTTTCAGATACCTTTCGAACCTGCTCTGAACACTGTACATTCCCAACCTTTCTAGCCTCTCCCAATACGAAAGCTCTCTCATACCTTCTATGTTCCTGGTAAAACATTTTTTTTTTTGGACTTGCTCGACCTCTTGTAAACTCGCTCAACTGATTGGAGTCCAAATGGGTAAATGCGCAAATGGGCAAATGGGCAATTAGTTTGAATTGTACAACATTTAAGACAGCGCTCATTAAGACTTTATGATGACATTTTCAAGGATCTCAGCCAGTCAGTGAAGGGTACTTACTTCATTATTCATATCAATTCCCATGATTGATTAGCCTTTAAAAAAAACTTTTACTTACCACAAGGCTCTGCTGCGTTGCAATTAGTCGTTCGTTGTAAGGATTGGTCGACTCCAGGACAAGAAAGACCTTGACAACGTCGAGTCTGAGTTTTTGTGCCACTACCACAAGACACCGAACAATTGGTTTGATCCACCCAATCCGACCACATGCTGATTTCAGTGCTGCTCTCAGTGTTGCTTTTAGGGCTACTTTCAGTGCTGCTCTCAGCACTGAGGCCTGAAATCGAACAACAGAGAACCCAGATGATCAACTGCATTTTGAATGTAATAACATGCACACCTTGGGTTTCATATCCAAGCTCCCCAACCATTTTTGACACATGTTTACGTAAAGTATTCTTCGATTATGGAACGAATGGATTCACATCAAATGGATGATCTAACTGAACTCGAGTATATGGGTTCCACCTGGAGTAGCTCCAACCTTAACCCAATTTACATAGAACAAACGCCCGTTATGAGAGCAGAAGGTAGAAGGTATGCACCATCGGCCATACCATGAACTCTAGGGGGGGGGGCATCAATCATTATATCGTTTATCGTTCATCAAAACACTGCCTCGAATGTTGCCCATTTTATTAGTTTGTCTCCATTTTACCTTCCTCGTTGCATTGATCCGATGGACACGTTTCCAATTCCCACGTCGAGTTTTTACTTTGTTGAGCACATGGTCCCGGATCTGAGAGGCAAGAGCGATTACGCTTCCGAAATCCTGAGCAAGGCTGGTTACACCGGCTCCAGTCACCCCAAGGTCCCCAGGATATGGATTGGAACACCTCCCGAAGATTCGTATTGGGTGAGCTCGTGCTCGGTGTGTTGATGTCGCTTTCGTCTTGGTTTTGAATCACTAAGCCAAGGACAAATAGACTCACTCTACAGTCTCGATCCTACATGGATGTCTGGTAGTTTTACGTACCCAGGGCCACGGTCAAGCCCACAATCACTAAAACGGCCAACAGGAAGAAGGCCCCCGCCAGAACATACGACACAGTTTTTAATGGGAGCCGGTCGCCCAACATTGGGTCATTTGAGGGGGTGGTTCCAGGACTACTTACCCAGCCTTCATCTCGCTGAAAAAACGCCAACGAAATGTTGTAAGAGGTTCACGAGTTGCTGAATTTGATTGAGGCTCACGACTAACGTAGCTCAGCTTACCTTAGGTGGGTCCTTTTCGTTCAAGAAAATGAAATCGAATACTTGCTCGGGCGAAACATGCTCAGGTTTATTCCTGGGAGCCACAGAGGAGCTCATGGCTGATCCATTGCCAATTGGAAATTACTATTACCTTCAATTCAGGGGCCCACTCAAGCACGATTGCCGCCTTTAAATCCGATTTTCTGACGCTCATTCCGCTCTCACTGGCCTTAATGAGCTCAAAAGGGAACCTTGGGAAAAAGCGGAGGGCTTCAATAAACTATGAGGGGCTTGTACTCGTATGTCTCCGAACGGACGAGTTAAGGATTAGGATCATTCGCTCGCTGACCTTTTTAGCCTTCTGATGGAAATGATCATCCAAACTCATTGTTTTGGAATATTATTCGTTGTTCCTTCAAAATATTTGTACACAATCATTGGAGAATTCATTGGCTGTCAGATCCCGGCAAGAACCCCCGAAGGTCTGGTCGGGTAAGAGTGGAGAGTCCGCGTTGGCTGGCAATCGTTACCGTATGACTGCTTTTGTTGGACAAAGATCACATTCAATCGAACGCATGAATATGAAGAAAGCTTGCGGGGTTTGATTAACCTACTAATGCTCATTCGAGACACGTCCTGAATCGTAGCAATGCAATATTTCTATGTGGCAGTTAAACTGTTTTGCGGGTAGATATATGGCTTTCGCAAAGTTAAAACTTTCATTCGACATTATTATGTCAGACCCAAGTTAGCATTGCATGGGAATACATGGTAAGGAAAAATGGTAAAGGGATTGGTTACAAACATAATGCATCAAAACACAAATCATTTCATCTACGTTTGACTAGTCTACTGCAAATGTGGAAAAGATCTATGACTGATCTTTTGGCATTTGTTGACTTTCAGTTGAAATAAACAAAGGTGCTGACTTGTTTAAGAATGATGCGAATTATGAGTTCAAGATGTCTGGCTAACCCTTGAATATAAAGTTGATCGGGAATTCTAGTCAACAACTTGTCCAAGTCTGACTTCAAACCTGTTTTTGTTTAAATTCTCCCGCC